>NC_090744.1:28759508-28854508 GCF_036898095.1 Palaemon carinicauda
GCAGTACCTTGTTGACAATCTTGAACGGAGGGAATGCATATAGATCTAGATGTGACCAATCTAGTAGAAAGGCATCTATATGAACTGCTGCTGGGTCCGGGATTGGTGAGCAAAATATTGGGAGCCTCTTGGTCATCGAGGTTGCGAAGAGATCTATGGTTGGCTGGCCCCAGGTGGCCCAAAGTCTCTTGCATACATCCTTGTGGAGGGTCCATTCTGTTGGAATTATTTGTCCCTTCCGACTGAGACAATCTGCCATGACATTCAAGTTGCCTTGGATGAACCTCGTTACTAGTGAAATGTCTAGACCTTTTGACCAGGTGAGGAGGTCCCTTGCGATCTCGTACCATGTCAGAGAGTAGGTCCCTCCTTGCTTGGAGATGTACGCCAAAGCCGTGGTGTTGTCCGAGTTCACCTCCACCACTTTGCCTTGAAGGAGAGACCTGAAGCTTTTCCAGGTCAGACGTACTGCCAGTAGCTTCTTGCAGTTGAAATGCATTGTCCTTTGACTCGAGTTCCATAATCCCGAGCATTCCCTACCGTCTAATGTCGCACCCCAGCCTACGTCCGATGCATCCGAGAAGAGAACGTGGTTGGGAGTCTGAACAGTCAGGGGAAGACCCTCTCTAAGGTTGATATAGTCCTTTCACCAAGTCAGACCAGACTTTATCTTTCCGGAAACCGGGATCGAGACCGCTTCTAGCGTCTTGTCCTTTTTCCAGTGAAAAGCTAGATGGTATAGAAGAGGACGTAGGTGTAGTCTTCCTAGTGACACAAATTGATCCACGGATGACAGTGTCCCTACCAGACTCATCCACAGCCTGACTGGGCAGCGTTCCTTCTTCAGCATCTTCTGGATGGATAGCAGGGCTGGGGGTTGATCGTCTTGTTCAGCAACGTCCTCATCAGAGGGTTCCTCATCCGAAACTGATGAGGAAACGGCAACGGAGTGGGCAACGTCTGACTCGCTGAATCCGGTCGCACTGGTGGATGCGTGACGGAGCCGGACGCAATATCATGGCACTGCTGCACAGTCTGTGAACTGTCAACAACCATGGGTGCGCGAGGAAGTACAGCGTCAACCCGAAACTGTCTAGACTGTCTGGGTTGTGCAGTCAACACCCTACCGGGTTGCTGAGGTTGACGCACTGCGTCACAACAAGTCACCTCTGCTGGTTGTTGAACGTCTTCCTAGTGACACACTGAACGTCAACAACCACCTCCGAGCGTCGCTTAACGTCAACGTGCGACTGGCAACCCACACTGGGTCGCATCGGTGGAGGAACCACCTCAACTGGCAGACGCGAGTAGGATACCTCAGCGTCAACAGGGCGCACAACCAACCGGTTGGAGGGTTGTTGGCCAGAAGGTTCTTCTCCGTATTTAAGTCCTCTATCAAGGACACAAGCTTGGACTGCATGTCTTGCAGCAAAGCCCATTTAGGGTCTACGGGAGCAGGTGTGGCAACAGACGGGGTTAGCGACTGAGGCGGAACCATTTAACATCCCTGGAAGCCTTGTTATGTGTGACATAATAGTACAGCAAAACTTCAAAGGCTCGACAAAAGTTGAGAAGTTGACCTGTAAACAACTTGGAGCGTCTCCTGGCTAGGCGCCAGGGCGAGTCTACCAGAATTGAGAAGTCTATCTGGGCAGAGGCATGAACTCCCAAGCCGAGAACTTCTCTCATGTCATATCAGACTCTCGCTCTATAAGCCAGTTTAAAAGAAGGGAAATCAAAGGCTGTATCCCTAAAACTCCTCCTGGTGCAAAAACCAGTCGCCTAGCCAACGTAACGCTCTCTAGGAGAGCGAGAGAGCACTAGCTTAACAACAACGGCTTCGAAGTAGCTAGGCCTAGTGTAAGTTCTGACGTTAGGCGAACGAGGAGCAGCAGTTACAAGATCCGGACGAAGATCCTTAAAAAATCATCATGATTTAATTAAAGTCCATAGGAGGCTAAGCAGCTTAAGGCTCCTCTCCAAATGACAGAGTCCTCAAAGGAATATCAGTAGGAGGGAGAACAGCACTTTCTCATCTACAGGAACCTTGTCCGAGAAAAGCTAGGTTATCTCAGTGAGGGTCTCACTGGTGCATTAGCAGCAGACCAGAAGGCAACGTTATGTAACTGCTTGACAGTCTGTGAACTGTCAAAAACTGAACTGTCAACCACAACAGGTGCGTGAGGACATACAGCACTGGTGCATTAGTAGCAGACCAGAAGGCAACGTCATGTAACTGCTTGACAGTCTGTGAACTGTCAACAACTGAACTGTCAACCACAACAGGTGCGTGAGGACACACAGTGTTCACTCGAGACTGCTTTGACTGTCTATACTGAGCAGTCAAAACAACTCTAGAATGCGGAGGTTGACGCACCGCGTCAAAACAAAACAACTTAGGTTGTTGTTGTAACTCGCGAACGTCAACGGAGGGTTCCGTGCGTCTGTGAACGTCAACGTGCGGCTGGCAGGGTACACTGTGCATGGGTGGTGGAACTCTCACAGCCGGAGTGCGGGAGCAGGTAGCGTCAGCGTCTACTGTACGCACAACCGTGGTTGGTTGTAGGCTAACGGGTGCAGCGTCAACCTTTTCCGCACGATACTCCTGCATAAAAGATGCTAACTGTGTCTGCATAGACTGTAGCAAAGACCACTTAGGGTCTACAGCAGCAGGTGCGGCAACAGACGGTGTTACTGCCTGTTGCGGTACCACTTTGCCTCTCTTAGGAGGTGAGCAGTCGTCGGAAGACTGCAGCGAATCCGAACTGACCCAGTGGCTACAACTGGGCCGTTGGACTTGCGCGGAAGGGACCGACTTGCGCTTAATAAGCTGCGAGACCTTGGTCCATGGTTTCTTACGAGAAACCTCTTCCGCAGACGAGAAGTAAATGGGCTCTCTCGTCTTTGTGTGGGTGGGGCGATCTTGGGTAGATACGCCCGAAACCACGGAGGGCAACGTCTGTTCGTTGATCAAGGCCTGACGAACCCATAAGTCGTTCGACATTACTTCTCCCCTGGGCTTGGGAGCTTGCAAGAGGTCCCGGACTAGGTGAACGACAGGCACGAACAGACGAACCCTCGGACGCAACACTGTAACACTTTGCGCATATCACTTTATCACTTCGATTTTCTGTTTTGCACTTATTTCACTGAAATCGAAACTTTTACTGATTTCTACCTGAAACACGCAATTCTACCCTTCATTAAAAGGTAGTAATTGCGAAAACAGTCGTATAATGCAGCTCATTAATACTAGCAAAAACAGAAAACATATATAAAGATAAAGAATTCAGTGGCTGGGAAAGAGACTAAACACTAGTTCAAATAAACTACGTTTACAATCTCTCACCGCACATAGCCTGGGGACAAGAATAAAACCCTAGAAACGTTTTACCTTCTTCCCTGTACAGCGACTAGGGAGGAGAGTAACACGAGAACAACGTTACCCGCTTGAACGGAACGTTTTTTCTCCTCTCTCTCCCTCCGTCTCTATCTCTCTCTCTCTTTCTCTCTTGATTTCGCACCTGAGAGAAGAGCCCAATTATATATCGTCAAAACATGTTATTTGGCTAAAGGAAAAAAACTGAAAGGTTTTCCAAATAAAAACTTCCTTTAAAATAGAATGTAAAACATTTAAGCTAAGAAAGAATGAACGAAACGTCAGAATCGATTTACTCTTACTGCAAAGTGAAACCGTGATACACTCTCTCTCTATCGTAACGATAGAGCGCATGTTGAACGTCCTGAACGTCAACAACTGCGTAGTCTAAAAAACTAAACGTTAGTTCATCTTTGAAAACAGTACGAGACTGTCAAAGTTCTTTCATAAAACATTAAATTTAAAAAGTTTTAAATTCTTTAAAGGCTAAATACGGTATAACGGGCTCAACGTTGATTAACTTCGGTTCCAAGTTAGGACCGCCTACTATCAGGAAAGGTCGCATATAAACAAAACATAAAAATTTATTTTTATATGTTTATAATAAATGGAAAGTTAATCGAAGAGGCCTAATAAAGGCGGAGAGATATAAAATATATAGATCTATAACGTGTTAAGCAAAATTACTAAAAACCTAAACACACTTCCGTCTAAGGGAAGGCCATTTAAAAGTGAAAGAGAGTCCATACTCTCTTTGTCACCATAATTAAATCTATCCAAAACGAGTTCAAGTTTTGAGATGAAGATAAAACCCCTGCATAGCGAAAGCTCAAAACTAGAATAGTGTACTTCACCAAATAGTTGTGAAAACAAATCCAGTTAGTAACAGCGTATTTAGTAGGTCTTGCCAGTGGCACGACAGAGAGAAAATTGGTTCTGTGTTGACATGGAGTACTTGAGTACCTGCTCGACAGATGGCGCAGTTGATGTACACCCCCACCTGTATAGCGATCGCTGGCGTATTTTGTCCTTAGGTTTTTCTGTCGGGCAGCAGAGCTGACAGCTATATGATCACCGGCTAAGTTTAATATTGAAAATGATATTTTAATTATAAAATAAATTTTTGAATATACTTACCCGGTGAATATATAAATTAAATGACCCTCCCTTCCTCCCCAATAGAGACGCAGTGGGACGAGGAGAAAATTGAGTCTTTGTTTACATAAGAGCTGGGTATCTGGTCGACAGATGGCGCTGTTGGGCACACCCGCAACCTGTGTAGCGATCGCTGGCGAGTTTTTTCCGTAGAGTTTGTCTGTCGAGCAACAGTATATTCAAAAATTTATTTTATAATTAAAATATCATTTTGCGCAAGTTAGCAAAAAGAGGAGCTTTTAGCACTTGTTGGAGAATTGGTAAGGTTACTCCACTATATAAATGTGTTTGTGGTAGCTCAAGTCCCACTGATTACCGCCCAATTTCCATAACTCCCATATTATCTAAAGTTTTTGAACGTCTTCTGGCAAAACGTCTTAATAGGTTTGCTGAAGGTAATCATCTATTCCCTAGTTTGCAATTTGGTTTTCGTAAAGGCCTTGGAGCATGTGATGCCCTTCTTACAATCTCCAATGCTGTACAGAATCCCTTGATTGTGGTTAGGAAGTTCGTATGATTGGCCTTGATTTTAGTGCTGCCTTTGACCGTCTTAATCATGAGGCCCTTGTTTTCAAACTCACAGTTGGGAGTGGGTGGGTAATTTCTTAGCATTATTATTGATTCTTTAAGTAATAGATCTCAAAGAGTTGTTGTTGATGGGCACCATAGTGAGTATAGGAATGTGATATCTGGTGTTCCACAGGGTAGTGTTCTTGGCCCATTACTTTTCATACTATATACACATGACATGTAGTTTGGCCTAGAAAACAAGCTTGTTGCATAGGCAGATGATGCTACTCTCTTTGCATCAATTCCATCCCCTGAATGTAGATCTGGGGTTGGTGAATCTCTTAACAGAGATTTAGCTAAAATTAGTGCATGGTGCAAATTATGGGGTATAAAGTTGAATTCTAACAAAACTCAAAGTATGATTGTAAGTAGGTCAACGACAGTGGCTCCTCAACATCCAGATTTCAGTATTGATAATGTTTCTTTAAATTTGTATGACTCTTAAAATTTTAGGAGTGATTCTCGACAGCAAATTTACTTTTGAGAAACACATTAAGTCTGTGTCTTCTTCAATTGCACAAAAAATTGGCTTATTGAGAAAGTCTTACAAGATTTTCGGTGATCAATCTATTCTGAAGAAGTGTTTTAATTCTTTCATTCTACCTTGTTTTGAGTATTGTTCTCCTGTCTGGTCTTCAGCTGCTGATTCTCATCTTAATTTGTTGGACACAAACTTACGGTCTATTAAATTTCTTATTCCTGATCTAGATATTAATCTTTGGCACTGTCATTCAATTAGTTCATTATGCATGTTGCATAAGATTTTTCATAACTCTGACCATCCTTTACATTCAGATCTCCCTGGACAATTCTATCCTGTTCGTAATACTAGGCAGGCAGTTAATTCTAATAGCCAAGCCTTCTCCATCATGAGGCTCAATACTACACAGTACTCAAGAAGTTTTATTCCAGCTGTTACCAAGTTGTGGAATGATCTTCCTAATTGGGTAGTTGAATCAGTAGAACTTCAAAAGTTCAAAGTTGGAGCAAATGTTTTCATGTTGACCAGGCTGACATGAGTCTTTTTATAGTTTATATATGAAATATCTGTTTTTGACGTTAATAGTTTATATAGGACATATCTGTTTTGACGTTACTTTTTTTTAGAATGATTTACTGTATTGTTAATTTATTCTCATCATTTATTTATTCCCTTATTTCCTTTCCTCACTGAGCTATTTTTCCCTATTGGAACCCTTGGGCTTGTAACATCTTGATTTTCCAATTAGGGTTGTAGCTTGGCTAGTAATATTAAAAATAATAATAATCTGTCACACTAAGAGACTGATTCTGTACTGATTTTTATTTAGATGTTGAGAAGCCAGTGGCTTGGATGACATTAGCATGATGACTACAAGGCAAGATTAATTAAAAAATACTTTGAGTACAGTACTTAAAAAATGATATTTTAATTATAAAATAAATTTTTGAATATACTTACCCGGTGAATATATAATAGCTGCAACTCTGTTGCTCGACAGACAAAAAACAGTAAAAACTCGCCAGCGATCGCTATACAGGGTGCGGGTGTGCCCACCAGCGCCAACTGTCGGCCAGATACCACTCTCTCGATGTACCCAAAGACTCAATTTCTTCTCATCCCACTGCGTCTCTATTGGGGAGGAAGGGAGGGTCGTTTAATTTATATATTCACCGGGTAAATATATTCAAAAATTTATTTTATAATTAAAATATCATTTTTAAATATTTAACTTAGCCGGTGAATATATAATAGCTGATTCACACCCAGGGTGGTGGGTAGAGACCAGTTAAATATGTTTACATCGTATAAGCTAAGAGTTTTTTATTTCATTTTGACAGTTATCAATATAACAAAACCAAAATAAATAGGTACCTGGTAAGGAAGTCGACTTAGACGATTACTCTGCCTTGTAAGTACGTCTTCCTTACGGAGCCCCGCGATCCTCTTAGGATGCTGACAGACCCCCAGGAGCTGAAGTATCAAGGGCTGCAACCCATACAACAGGACCTCATCAAACCCCTAATCTGGGCGCTCTCAAGAAATGACTTTGACCACCCGCCAAATCAACCAGGATGCGAAAGGCTTCTTAGCCTTCCGGACAACCCATAAAAACATTAAAACATTTCAAGAGACAGATTAAAAGGATATGGAATTAGGGAATTGTAGTGGTTGAGCCCTCACCCACTACTGCACTCGCTGCTACGAATGGTCCCAGTGTGTAGCAGTTCTCGTAAAGAGACTGGACACCTTTTAAGTAACATGACGCGAACACTGACTTGCTTCTCCAATAGGTTGCGTCCATGATACTTTGCAGAGATCTATTTTGCTTAAAGGCCACGGAAGTTGTTACAGCTCTAACCTCGTGCGTCTTAACCTCAAGCAAAGATCGGTCTTCCTCACTCAAGTGTGAATGAGCTTCTCGTATTAACAATCTGATAAAACATGACAAAGCATTCTTTGACATAGGCAAGGATGGTTTCTTAACCGAACACCATAACGCTTCAGATTGGCCTCGTAAAGGTTTAGTACGAGCTAAGTAGAACTTAAGAGCTCTAACAGGGCATAAGACTCTTTCTAGTTCATTGCCTACGATCTCCGATAAGCTGGGAATATCGAAAGATTTAGGCCAAGGACGAGAAGGTAGCTCATTTTTGGCTAGAAAACCAAGTTGCAGAGAACAAGTGGCCTTTTCTGACGAAAATCCGATGTTCTTGCTGAAGGCATGAATCTCACTGACTCTTTTAGCTGAGGCTAAGCATACCAGGAAAAGAGTCTTAAGAGTGAGATCTTTCAGGGAGGCTGACTGTAAAGGCTCAAACCTGTCTGACATGAGGAATCTTAGGACCACGTCTAAATTCCACCCAGGAGTAGCCAAACGACGCTCCTTAGTGGTCTCGAAAGACTTAAGGAGGTCTTGCAGATCTTTATTGTTGGAAAGATCTAAGCCTCTATGCCGGAAGACCGATGCCAACATGCTTCTGTAGCCCTTGATAGTGGGAGCTGAAAGGGATCGTCCTTTTCTCAGGTATAAGAGAAAATCAGCTATTTGGGCTACAAAGGTACTGGTCGAGGATACAGAAACTGACTTGCACCAGTCTCGGAAGACTTCCCACTTCGATTGGTAGACTCTAATGGTAGAAGCTCTCCTTGCTCTAGCAATCGCACTGGCTGCCTCCTTCGAAAAGCCTCTAGCTCTCGAGAGTCTTTCGATAGTCTGAAGGCAGTCAGACGAAGAGCGTGGAGGCTTTGGTGTACCTTCTTTACGTGTGGCTGACGTAGAAGGTCTACTCTTAGAGGAAGACTTCTGGGAACGTCTAATAACCATCGAAGTACCTCGGTGAACTATTCTCTCGCGGGCCAGAGGGGAGCAACTAACGTCAACCTTGTCCCTTCGTGAAAGGCGAACTTCTGCAGTACCTTGTTGACAATCTTGAATGGTGGGAATGCGTAAAGATCCAGATGTGACCAATCTAGGAGGAAGGCATCTATATGTATTGCTGCTGGGTCCAGGACTGGAGAGCAATAGATTGGAAGCCTCTTGGTCAGCGAGGTTGCAAAGAGATCTATGGTGGGTTGACCCCAAGTCGACCAAAGTCTCTTGCACACATCCTTGTGGAGGGTCCATTCGATTGGAATTACTTGACCTTTCCGACTGAGACAATCTGCTAGGACGTTCAAGTCGCCCTGGATGAACCTCGTTACTAGGGAGATGCCTCGATCTTTTGACAAGATGAGCAGGTCCCTTGCGACCTCGTACAAAGTCAGTGAGTGGGTACCTCCCTGTTTGTAAATGTACGCCAAGGCCGTGGTGTTGTCCGAGTTTACCTCCACCACCTTGCCTCGAAGGAGATTCTCGAAGCTTATCAAGGCCAGATGAACCGCCAAAAGCTCCTTGCTGTTGATATGCATGCTCCTCTTGGGTATCTGAACTGCCAGGGGAAGACCCTCTCGTAGGCTGATATTGTCCTTCCACCAAGTCAGACAAGACTTTATCTTTTCGGAAATCGGGATCGAGACCGCCTCTAGCGTCTTGTCCTTTTTCCAGTGAAAAGCCAGATGGAATTGAAAAGGACGGAGGTGTAGCCTTCCTAGCGAGACAAATTGCTCCAGGGATGATAGCGTCCCTACCAGACTCATCCACAGTCTGACTGAGCAGCGTTCTTTCTTCAGCATCATCTGGATGGAGAGCAGGGCTTGATCTATTCTGGGGGCCGACGGAAAAGCCCGAAAAACTTGACTGTGAATCTCCATCCCTAAATACAGAATAGTTTGGGATGGGACCAGCTGTGACTTTTCCAAATTGACTAGGAGTCCCAATTCCTTGGCCAGATCTAGAGTCCAATTGAGATCCTTCAGACAGCGATGACTGGAAGAGGCTCTGAGAAGCCAGTCGTGTAAGTACAGGGAGGCTCTGATCTCCGATAGCTCGAAACTGGTACCCCACATTCCTGTGAACAAACCTCAGAAACGGTTGGGAATCCGGGTGTAGAGGAATGTGGAAGTATGCCTCCTGAAGGTCGAGAGAGACCATCCAGTCGCCTTCCATAAATGCTGTCAAGACAGCCTGGTAGACTTCATCGTGAAGTTTGTCTTGACAATGAACACATTGAGCGCACTTGCCTCTTACGTACTCCTGCAGTGAACATGGCTGCCAAATCATGGAGCCATCCCTGAGGGACTTGTCCCTGCAGAGAACGTGGCTGTCAGATCATTGGAGCCATCCCTGAAAGCCTTGTTTATGCATGACATAATTGTACAGCAAAACTTCAAAGGCTCGAAAACAGCTGTGAAGTTGACCTGTAAAATCTTGGAGCGTCTCCTGGCCAGGCGCCAGGGAGAGTCTACGAGATTTGAGAAGTCTATCTGGGCAGAGGCAGGAACTCCCAAGCCGAGAACTTCTCTCGTGTCATATCAGACTCTCGCTCTATAAGCCAGTTTAAAAGAAGGGAAAGCAAAGGCTGTATCCCCCAAACTCCTCCTGGTGATAAACCAGTCGCCTAGCAAACGTAAAGCTCTCTAGGAGAGCGAGAGAGCACTAGCTTATAAACAACGGCTTCGAAGTAGCTAGGCCTAGTGTAAGCTCTGACGTTTAGGCGAACGAGGAGCAGCAGTTACAAAAATATCCGGACAAAGATCCTTAAAAATCAGCATGATTTAATTAAAGTCCATAGAGGGCTAAGCAGCTTTAGGCTCCTCTCCGTCTGACAGAGTCCTCAAGGGAATATCAGTAGGAGGGGGAACAGCAACTTCCTCATCTAAAGGAACCTTGTCCGATAATAGCTGAGTCTCAAGCAAGGGAGAGACCTACCGTGGTGGCAATGCTTTACAAGCAGAGTCCACACGCACTGGTGCATTAGTAGCGGACCAGGACGCAACGTCATGTAACTGCTTGACAGTCTGTGAACTGTCAACAACAACAGGTGCGAGAGACTAGGACGCAACGTCATGTAACTGCTTGACAGTCTGTGAACTGTCAACAACAACAGGTGCATGAGGAAGCACAGCGTCCACTCGAGACTGCTTTGACTGCCTAGACTGAGCAGTCAAAACAACTCTAGAATGCGGAGGTTGACGCACAGCGTCAAAACAAGTCAACTCCGATTGTTAGCGAACGTCCTGAACGTCAACAGGAGCATCAGCAAGTGGCCTAACGTTCAAATGTGGCTGAAAATCCACACGAGACCGCATCGAGTGTGGTTCTAAACAACCTGATTGACGTGACTTAGCTACGCCAACGTCAACAGGACGCACAAAGGAACGTTAGGTTGGCTGAAAGCCAGGATCTCGATGAGATAAACGGCTAGGCTCAACGGACTAATCGGCAGAATAGTCTTCCATAAGGGAGGCAAGCTTATTCTGCATGTCTTGCCGTACAACCCATTTAGGATCAACGGAAATGGTTGCGGTAAGAGACGAGGGTAACGTCTGTGACCGCAACACTTTGCCAACAAAAAAGACTCTCAGAGTCTGTGTTACGCTTTTGTTAGGCGGCGAGCAGTTTTCCGATGACTGCATAGGGTCAGAGCTGTCCTAATGGCTGCAACCAGGACGCTGGACCTGTCCTGAAAGGACTGACTTTCGCTTAAGGGCCTCGAAACCTTGTTTCAGGTTTCTTATGCGAAAAGCCTTCGGATGACGAGGAGAAAATTGTCTCTCTCGCCTTATGGTAGGGGAGATCTTGGTAAGATACACCCGATACCATAGAGGGAAACGTCCGTTCGCTGATCAAGGCCTCCCGAACCCATAAGTCGTACGACATTACTTCTCCCCTGGGCTTGGGAGCTTGCAAGAGGTCCCGGACTAGGTGAACGACAGGCACGAACAGACGAACCCTCGGACGCAACACTGTAACACTTTGCGCAATATCACTTTATCACTACGATTTTCTGTTTTGCACTTATTTCACTGAAATCGAAACTTTTACTGATTTCTACCTGAAGCACGCAATTCTACCCTCATCAAAAGGTAGTAAATGCGAAATCAGTCGTATAATGCAAGCACATTAATACCAGCAAAAAAAACAGTAAACATCTTTTAAGATAAAATAATTCAGTGGTTGGGGAAGAGAAGAAACACTAGTTCATTCAAAACTACGTTTTCAATCTCTCACCGTACATTGCCTGGGGACGAGAATAAAACTAAAAACGTTTTATCCTTTCTCCCCGTACAGAGACTAGGGACGAGAGTAACTCGAGAACAACGTTACCCGCTTGAACGGAACGTTTTCTCTCCTCTCTCTCCCTCCGTCTCTATCTCTCTCTCTCTTTCTCTCTTGATTTCGCACCTAAGAGAAGAGCCCAATTACATTTCGTCAAAAAAACATGTTATTTGACCAAAGGAAAAAACTGAAAGGTTTTTCAATTAAAAAGTTCCTTTAAAATAGAATTTAAAACATTTAAGCTTTGAAAGAAGAATGAACAAAACGTCAGAATCGATTACTCTTTCTGCAAAGTGAAACCGTGATACTCTCTCTCTCTATCGTAACGATAGAGCGCAAACTGCATAGCATAAATAAACTAAACGTTAGTTCATCTTTGAAAACAGTACGAAGACTATTCAAAGAAATTCTTTCATAAAATATTTATTAAAAATATTCATTTAAAAAGTTTTAAATCATTAGCTCTTTAAAAGCTATTTACGATTGAAAGGGCTCAACGTTGTTTAACTTCGGTTTCCAAGTTTGGACCGCCTACTCTCAGGAAAGGTCGCATATAAACAAAACATTAAAATTTATTTTTTATGTTTATTATAAATGGAAAGTTAATCGAAGAGGCCTAATAAAGGCGGTGAGATATAAAATATATAGAGGAAAATATATAATTAATTTATAACGTGATAAGATAATTACTAAAAGCCTAAACACACTTCCGTCTAAGGGAAGGGTCGGCCATTTAAAAGTCAAAGAAAGTCCATACTCTCTTTGTCACCAAAAATTAAATCTATCCAAAACGAGTTCAAGATTTAAGATGAAGATAAAACACCTGCACTGCGAAAGCTCAAACCAAAATGAAGTACTTCACCAAATATGTTGAGAAAACTCCAGGTTCTACAGCGAGTAAAAGTACGTCTTGTCGACAGAGAAGAAATTGAGTCTTTGTTTACATCGAGAGAGTGGTATCTGGCCGACAGTTGGCGCTGGTGGGCACACCCGCAACCTGTATAGCGATCGCTGGCGAGTTTTTACTGTTTTTTGTCTGTCGAGCAACAGAGTTGCAGCTATTATATATTCACCGGCTAAGTTAAATATTTAAAAATGAAATATTTTTAAAGTAATTTGTATTTTTCCTAATGATACAAACCTTGAGCTCTTTATTGGAGATATATTTTTGGCAAAGCTGGAAGATTAGCCATAAGATTTTTAGCGAGGTGTAACTACCCTATTGCTAGTTAGTAGGGGTTAGGGTAGCTGGCTAACCTGCTAACATACACACACTGGTATTGTCTCGTCACTCTTGATTGGAGGCAGGACTTACAAGGTAATAGGTGTTGGAGGGCCAAATTTGTATAGAGAGATCAAGGTTTGTATTGTTAGGAAAAATACAAATTACTTTCAAATTTGTCATTTGTTCCGACACTAAATACAAACCCTTTTGCTCTTTATGATGGATGACTCATCCCTTAGGAGGGTGAGAGTCCGAACCAACTAGCTGGTTTTCAACCCGGGGTTTTCCTGTACGTGCTCCGCATGTTACAGAGAAAAACCCTTACACCTCGCTGAACTCTGTACAGCGTACGGTTAGCGGCCTGAGTAATCTGTGTGATACTAGCAGAGTGACTAGTCTAGGTAAGAATTCTCAGAAAGGTAGGGATCTTTGAATAAACCATAGACGTTGCCCAATCGCACCTTGCCATGGGGCTGTGGACATAAATATTATTTCTATACTAGGTTACACAAGGGAAATGATTTTACCTACAAACAGATGAGGAGCTGTTCCTCAAGAGAGGGGAAGATGAAAGAAAGCCTATAATTTTTAACATTCATCCCAGACTAATCCCAGGTAACCTCTGTCCTCAACCATCTGCTACTTGTCCATCAAGGAGCCTGAGGGATTTAAACCATTAGTTTTGCAGCCAGCACAGGTCCAATGAAAAATGTCTCCATATTCCCGTGGGTCACGTCTTGCAGGTAGTGGGCAGCGTAGGTCGTCTGACGTCTCCACCTGCCCGCTTGTAAGACCTGCATCACAGAGTAGTTTCTTTTGAACGCTACAGACATGCTTATGACCCTAACGTCATGAGCTCTAGGTCGTCTTGTCAGAGAAGGATCAGGATTCAGTGCTAGGTCTATAACCTTGCGAATCCAAGAAGAGATGGTGTTCTGGTGATCCTCCTCTTGACCTTCCACTTGCTGACAAAGAGTGCTGACACTCAGGGGGCGAGCTGCTGTTGTTCTCTTGAGATAGTACCTCAAACTCCTTACTGGACAAAGTAACAGTTGATCTGGATCATTGGTTACTTTACGAAGACTCCCTATTCGGAAGGTCCTGAATCTAGGATCCGCTATTCCTGGATTTTGAGTCTTGGCGATAAACTCAGGGATAAAGCCAAGCATTACCTCCCTCCATATCCTTGAATGGGTGACGTCATAGATAAGACCATGAAGTTCGTTAACTCTGTTGGCCGAAGCCAGAGCGAGTAGGAACACCGTCTTCAGTCAGGAGGCGAACTGTTGCCTGGCGTAATGGTTCGTAGGAAGCACCCTTCAGAGACCGAAGGACGCGAACCACGTTCTATAGGTGTGGTCTAACTTCTGAGGACAGGTAAGCTCGGAACTCTGTATGAGGAGAAACAACTCCAACGAAGAGGAAATGTTAACTCCATTCAGCCTGAAGGCAAGGCTCAAGGCTGAGCGATAACCTTTCATCACCGAGACTGAGAAGCTTTTCCTCCCGAAGGTATACTGTACAAGAAACTCCATATTGCTGGAATAGTAGCATTGAAGGAGACATTCAACTTGGCCTGGTAGACTGATGCCAAAGATATCCAAAGGTATGCACATATCCTTTTCACAACTTGTTGCGAAAAGCCTCTCTGAGAGAGGAGATGCTGGATAGTTTCCAGGCATGAAGTTGTAGAGAAACTATGGTTTTGTGAAAAATGTTTACATGTGGCTGTTTGAGTAGATCATGTCGTGGAGGGAGTTCTCTTGGGACCTCCGTCAGGAAACGAACAAGGTTTGAAAACCATTCGGCATGATGCCATAGCAGACCAATGATGGTCATTGAAAGGTTCTCATATGATCTGGTCTTGTTGACTATCCTCTCATCAGACATAACGGGGGAAGGCGTAAACGTCGATGTTATCCCAACTTTGATGAAATGCATCTTGCCAGAAAGCCTGAGGATCCGGGACTGGGGAGCAGTAGAGCAGGAGCCTGTTGTTCACGGAGGTCACGAACAGATCAACTGTCAAGGAACACCACAAACTCAGGACTTTGTTGGTTACTAGATGATACAAAGATCACTCGGAGCCCAACATCCGAGTCTCTCTGCACACAAGCACCATATGCTTGCCCAGAATGAAGAGGGCTGATAAGGACACAAAGTTATCTTTGGCCCATCTTAGCACCTCCACTACTAGATAGCATAGGGGCTGCGAAAAGATGCCGCCTTGCTTGTTTACGTAAGCCACTACCATGGTGTTGTTGCTCATAAACACCATAAAGTGACCTGCCAGGAACTGTTGGAGAGCTAGAAATGCTGCCCTTATCTCAAAACAGATTTATATGCTGGTACCTTTCAGAATCTGACTAGAGCCCGGAGGCCAAATGGTGCAGCATGTGGCCGCCCTACCCTTCTTTTGACGCATTCCCACCACTTCAGATCTGTCTGCTGTCCGGGTCGCATGGGAACCAATGTATTCGGGGAGTTGTCGTCCTGAACCCACCTACATTTTAGTTGCCACTTAAGAGATCAAATTCGGACGCGGCCGTTGAGTACTAAATGAACCAGGGATGCTACTGTAGGTGACCTAGGAGACATACCCACCTATGGGCTGGGAGAGGAAGGGGCTTGCGCCTTTCCTCAGCCTCTGTGTCATCTGATGGGAATACTTTCTGCATGTTGGTATCAATGATCATTCTCTGGTATACCAGTCTTTGAGAAGGAAGCAGGGATGACTTCTCAAGATTTACCACGATCCCCAGATCTTGGCAAAATGCGAGAAGTCTGTCTCGGTGTTGAAGAAGGGTTTCCACCGAATCTGCTGGGATCAGCCGGTCGTCCAATTATCTTAGGAGGCACATGCCGATCCTGTGGGCCCAGGCTGACACCAGGGCGAACACTTGAGGAGCTGTCAAAAGACTGAAGCAGCACAGCACCTTGAATTGGTATTGCCTGTTGTCGTGTATGATATTGTACTTAGATACTACCTTGAAGATGAATGGACTGAGATCTGGAAGTATGCATACTTGAGATCCTGTGCACACATAAAGTCCTGTGGTCTTACCATTTGTCTGACCATGCCTACCATCTCCATGTTGAATGGAGTTTGTAGAACAAACTTGTTAAGGTAGTACTGTAGGTTGGCCACGGCCCCAGACACTCGTTGAGATACTACTGCTAGAGATTTACCGAGTCCTTTGACAGGCCAGACAGTACTACATTGGATCCTTCTCTGGTTGCGGTTCATTTTCCCCTTGCCTACACATACACCAAATAGTCTGGCCTATTCTTTACATATTGCCCTTTGTCCTCATACATTTGACAACACTGAGATTATCAAAACTATTCTTCTTTGCTCAAGGAGCTAACTACTGCACTGAAGTTGTTCAGTGGCTACTTTGCTCTTGGTAAGGGTAGAAGAGACTCCTTAACTATGGTAAGCAGCTCTTCTAGGAGGACGACACTCCAAAATCAAACCATTGTTCTCGTCTTGAGTAGTGCTATAGCTTCTGTACTATGGTCTTCCACTGTCTTGGATTAGAGTTCTCATGATTGAGGGTAGACTCGGGCACACTATTCTATACTACTTCTTTTCCTCTTGTTTTTTGAAGTTTTTATAGTTAATATATGAATTTGTCTTACTAGTTTTATTAAATTGTTAATTACTTCCCTTGTAGTTTATTTATTTCCTTATTTCTTTTCCTCACTGGGCTATTTTCCCTGTTGGAGCTCATTGGCTTATAGCATCCTGCTTTTCCAACTAGGGTTGTAGCTTAGCAAGTAATAATAATGATAATAATAATAATAATAATAATAATAGTAACAACGTAGCATTTCTGAGACTGGTCACTTCTGCTCTTAGGACCTGTCGGTGAAACCTTTCAATTATTGAGTCCCTTCTCCTGAGTATAAAGTTCACCCACAGGTTAACAACCTGGTGGGAGAGAAACTTAATGGTCCAGCCACGACAATAGAAAGGTTGTCATCGACTTCCTTGTGGAGTACTAGGACTAATCTTCGGTCCTTATGAGGTGTCCCACTGACCCCAACCATAAGTCCAGCCACGAAGTTGCTTGCATGGCATACTTCACGACCTTCTCCATGTTCTAGCCTCTCGTGAAAGTGACCGGAAGGCATGAAAGTCTATAATAGGAGACCCCTCTTGTAAGGGCTTCTATAGCTGGCTCTAGAGGTACCGGAAGAAGCTCATCTGACACCTCATAGTTCCTCCTCTGCTAGACGAAAGGAGGTAGTACTAGTTTCGAGGATGAGGCTGCTCGAAGGGAACTGGAAGAACCAGCTATCGGGGCAAAGGCCTTCTTCCTCTTCCTGGCCCCCTTTAACCTTCTAGACCAGGGTAAAGCTGCGTTCGCCTTGGGAGGTCACTAGGTGCTGAAGATTTGGTTGAAGATGGTGTCCTTGCCCTCTAAAGGGGGCACCGAAAGGTTATCTAGGCCATTGATTGCCATCATGCAGGCCAGGACCTGCCAGAAGGCGTAGTCTGACTCCTTTTATTCCGATTCGGTATACAGTAGAACCTCTACATACGATCTTAATTCGTTCCAGAAACTGATTCGTATGTTAAAACAATCGTATGTTGGAGCAAATATTCCCATAAGAATACACTGTAATTTGTATAATTTGTTCCACAGCCCAAAAACCTATAATAACTCCTTAATAAATTACTACATATAATTACACATAACAATAACATAATTGCATAATATGAAAGAAGGATGTAAAAAAGATTATAAAGAAATAATAAATAAAAAATGTGTTTTTATTGTCACTTTACCTTAGAGACAGGCCAACGCAGGTGTAGGATTTGCTACGCCAGGAGGAGACGGACGATCGGCGAGAAGGTAGACATGGTGTTAACATGTTCTTTAAATAAATACTCTCTCTCTCTCTTGTTCTTCTTCACTATTAGTGTTAGAGACGTCTATTAACTTTTTCTGAGAGAGAGAGAGAGAGAAAGAGAGAGAGAGAGAGAGAGAGAGAGAGAGAGAGAGAGAGAGAGAGAGAGAGAGAGAGAGAGAGAGAGAGAGAGAGAGATATTAAACAAAACTGTGTTGTGTACAGTACATATGATTTTTAACAGTGTCAACGAGTTGAAAGACAATTACAGTAAATGTAACTAAAAAAGCAATATCAGCGAATCTGAATTCCTTTATTAACTAAAAGAAATATTGATACAAACACACTCGTGTGCGTATGCACAAACACACACACAGGTGTATAAATTCCTACGCAGGAGGAGACACGATCGGTGAGGAGGTAGAGATGGTGACTGCGATAACGTACAGTAACTTACACTACGGAAACATTAATCTAACTTAGCTTATTTATTTTATTTTTTCTTATATTTCATATTTTTTACATTTTTTTTTCTTTTGATTTTTAACTTTCATTACTTTCAGTGACGAGTTACGGTACATTATCGCAGTCACCATCTCTACCTCCTCCCCGACCGTCTGTCTCTTACTGCGTAGCAATTCCTACACCTGTGTGTGTGTGTTTGTGCATACGCACACGAGTGTGTTTGCATCAATATTTGTTTTAGTTAATAAAGGAATTCAGATTCGCTGTTATTACTTTCTTAGTTACATTTAATTGTCTTTCAACTCGTTGACGCTGTTAAAAATCATATGTACTCTAAACACATTTTTGTTTAATCTCTCTCTCTCTCTCCGAAAAAAAATAATAGACGTGTCTAACACTACAACAGCGGGGGGGGGGGGGGGGGAGAGAGAGAGAGAGAGAGAGAGAGAGAGAGAGAGAATTTTATTTAAAGAACATGTTAATGCTATGTTTAGAGAGAAACAGAAATAGAGAGAGGACATTTTTAAAAGAGCTTGTTAATGCTATCTTGGTTTTCTTTGCTTCACTTTTTTCTTTCATTCTGTTCATCACGCTGGCCCTTTTCACAAATGATCGTCGCCAACAATCTCTTTGTCCTTTATCCCTATCAAGAAAAGGCATTCTATCACTTCCAGGGTATTGCTACGATGTCTTGTAATAATGGTGATCCCCTTCAATGATTTCTCTGCTTTAATGGCTGCCTTCTGCTTGATGATTATCGAGATCATAGGCCTATTCCGGCCATATTGTTTAGCCATATCACTCACATGCACACTGCTCTCATGTTTTTCTATAATTTCTTGCTTCAATTCTAATGAAAGAATTGCCTTCCTTTTCTCACCACTACCTGTACTGAAACTTAGCTTCTTAGGCACCATGAATATAGGTAAAATCAAAAAGGAAATGTGAGAAAAGGAAGAAAATAAGCACTGTTAATAACAGACCAAACAGAGGACAACCACACGATACACACAAGAAAAAAGAACTCGACGCTCAATGGTATCCCTCTTACATGCTGCCATCTACCGGCATAAACAAGATCTACATCGGATGTTGGAGCATTACTTCGGGTGTCGAGACAAAAATTTGATGGAATTTTACTTCGGATATTGGAACAATCGTATGTAAAGACAATCGTACGTAGAGGTTCCACTGTACCTATAACTAGCGGCTTTAGGGAGGTAGTCGTCTATCTCGGAGTCTAGGTTGTGATCCACCCACGAGCTCTCACTTGTAGGAGCCAAGGGCGTGTCATGGTTGGCATCAAGTGTGGAGGTTGAAGGCACGTCTCTTTCTGAAGTTCCTTCTGCTGCTGGAGGTCCCCGAGTCTTCTCCTAGTTCTGCTGGGAAGATCTAGCCGAGCTATTTTTGGGGACCGTCTTAGCATACAGTACTTACTTTCCCTTCGGGGAGGAAGGAATCCCTCAAGCAGAGACGGTCTAGAGTTATCTCTGTGCCTACTGGAGTCTTGACCTTCTCTTTGGGAAGGAACTGCTGGGGGGCTGGTCCGCACTCTTGGAGGTGGTACGGAACTCCAGCGGGGCAACTTCGATTTCAATGGGAAAGAGATGGTAATTCAAAGTCAGAGAGATCTCCCAAGGAGATCGCGAGCCCCAGCTTGCACGGGGGTGCAGTGTCTCCCAGAGGAGGCGTAGGGTTCTTTGTCGTCAGGAGTGAAGTTAGCTGCACTTGAGAAAAGTCCTGTTGGACTGGACCTGAGATTCCCCCAGCTACCCGCATTCCCTTAATCGGGTAGACAATCATCTCCGGTCAAGGTTCCCCGGAAGGATGCGGCCATGTGGGTCTATGTCTGGAGTCAGACAGAGGAGAGGATGATCTAGAAGAAACCTACTTCTCCAGTGGAAATTTAGGTGCGCTGGCCACCATAGGCTGTTTCATTGCAGGGATCACTCCTGAAATGAACCAACTCACCGCCTTCACAAAGGTGTCAAACCACAGGAGCTCCTTTTCGAAGGACGGAAGGAAGGGCTTATTGCATCGCTGGGGAGACTACGAGGTGGAGGCTGCCTCCTCGGAATCCATTGCTTCGGCATCTGAAAAGGAGGGGAAAGAAATTGCTTACCCGGTCTTATTGGAACTGGCATAGCCTCTCGCTCTGGCTTGGAAGAGCGAGATGGAGAACGTGCTGAACAGGAAGTGGCCAATTCCAGTTCCTTCGCCATGTCCCTGCGGGTATCTGGGAAGGGAACTGGTCGACCGAGGATAGCACCATGCACTAATATTAGCTAGATTTTTATTAAAGGATTCAGCAACCCCAGTTCTACATTCAGGAGATGAAATTGAGGCAAAGAGTGTAGCAGCACCTGCATATGTAACAAGCTTGTTTTCTAGGCCAAGCCACATACAGATATTCATATTCAGTTCTGTACAGTATATGGTTTTATTATTATACTGTAATTTATCTTGCTACACAGGTTGATAGTATTTTTATGATATACTGAATTAATCAACCATAATATTTCTCTTTATTTTGAGAGTAAATAAGGTAAGCGTTTCCCTCATAACTGATCAAATTTTGGTACACCTGTGGAAAATGCATACAGTATTGACAAGTCAGGCTGGTGATACTTAGCAATCAGTTATGTGGTAAATTTCCATTTTTTTACTTGCAAACACAAAAGTGTTAACTATTTGAGTTTTTTTCAATTCACACTGACTATAACAGGTTTCAAGTCATGTCAAATACTCCTTTTGAATATAATGACTGCCATGGTATTAATAAAATGTACCACAAGATAAGTAACTTTCAAAGTAAACACAAAACTACGGTATATTTTCATGGAATGACTTTTAAATGATGCAGCAAAATGGGTTCTTCAGAGATCTTTTATGCTTCTTATATACAATGTCACATTCAGAAACTAACAGAACAGATATTATGCTGAAGTAGTAACAATCCTGAAGGACAGTACCTACTTTCATACCAGAGAAATCTAACAAAACACTGTGACTAAAACAGAATACAGCACTGAATGAACTGGATATGAAGATGACAGTTTAACAGTTAATGACAGGTGCAAAACATCTTGTGCATTTGACTCATATGATGTGATGACAGACCAAGTTAACAATAACACTCTTGGGTATAAATTGACTCAAGTAAAACACTGATGGTGTATAAAACTTCTACATTCTTTACAGTATATAAAACTGTTATTTCCATGATCGGCATTCCACAGAGCCATTATTCAATACACCTAAAAACACTGAGGATAAATGTTCATCTATTAAAGAAATCTCAGTACTGTTCAACACTAAGACATTTGGCAAATATACTGTAGGTGCTGTAAAAATCTCACAATTAAAGACAAATTTCTATGTTGCTGTACAGATAAACTTCTCTTTTACTGAAGATCTATAGTTACAAGCTCAACATAAGCTAATTTTCTATGTTAAGTTGCTCAAAAACTTATTCGCAAAATGTAAAAACAAATCTTAAACTGAAAAAAAAAAAATGCTTAAATATACCCAAAGCTAAATCTTGAAAACCAAAACAGAAGGTAAAAACTAATCAAGGCAAAGAAAAATATTTGAAAAGCGATAATCACCTTTCCTTCCTGGCTTGAATCTCCTTTAAAATTAAAACCTGAAAAATGTGTGAACAAAAAAAGGGTATATGCTACCACTGAGAAAAGAAATTTTAAGAAAAACTATATAATTTCCTGGATAAAGTTATAGTCTAATAGATGTAAATCGAGTTACTATTAACAGAAAACCAAAGTACTGTAAAAGCACCATAATTTGAGACACTGAGATTAAGAAACTAAAAAATGCTGAGATAAATTATACAGTAAATGTCAAACAACATTGTCACCCCTTTCAGTCCTGTCCTAAAATGTCGGCGTAATTACGTCTAATTATAACCGGCACAGCTGAAGTTGGAAGTACATTCTGCTCCGTGATAAGAGCCGTTACAAGGTTGGCAGGTGTGACATCGTACACAAGGCTCACAACATTCAAGTTTGGTGTGCTTCTCCAATCCGAAAGAAGATTGTAAAATTCTCCGTTACATGAAACCACACTATCTACATCACCTGTTGGAAGCAAGAACAAAATATCCAAAATATATACAGTAGTAAAAGAACAAAACTCCTTATAAAATTTCAATATACTGTATGCAAAATAAATTAAAAGCTTTCATAACTAGTTATGATAGATATAACAATATGTAAGAAAATAAAATGGCTGAGCAAAGTAATTTAAACTTTATCTAAAAACACTGATTATGTATTGCATTCTAAAATATTATGAAGCAACCACTAGGCATTCTCTAATTCCCTGTTTTGTAAGCTGTAAGTACAGTATATAAAACATAACTGCTATCTTTAATCATGGATAATTTCAAAATCACAAGATAAATCAATAATTAGGTATATAAACACAATTTCATTACATACCTAATTCATTTACAACTAGAGAATCAGTGAGGTCATTATTGCAAAACTTGTATGTGTGGCACAGGACTATAAATGGAGTGTCGTGGATTGCAGCTGCCAGAGCAAGGCCGGCGGTACCACAGAGGCCCTGCACAGCTCCGTTCATCATCACAGATTCAGCTTCGACAATGACTTTAGTAACCTGAGAAGAATACGAAAAACCGCAAGTATCACTACGAATGCTTTTCAGTAATTTTTATCTTTGCATAATCAGAGGCAAAATGAGGTTTTCCTAATATCTTTCACCTGAACTCTCACGTACTGTAAGTCTTTATCTATTCCCTTTTCTCCCATGACTATTTGACAGTACGGCGTATTGCGGTTTTTGACTGGTTCCTTCCATATCTAATATTGTATCTTCTGATTAACTACTCTGCTACCATTCTCAAAACATACCAAATCATATCAGTTCTTGATATATTCTGTTTTCCATCCTCAATAGACATTTTTGAGTAACTACATAAATGAGAAATTCATTTTGCAAGATACGGTACAGTGAACCCTCGTTTATCGCGGTAGATAGGTTCCAGTCGCGGCCGCGATAGGTGAAAATCCGCGAAGTAGTGACACCATATTTACCTATTTATTCAACATGTATATTCAGACTTTTAAAACCTTCCCTTGTACGTAGTACTGTTAACAAACTACCCTTTAATGTACAGAACACTTAATGCATGTACTACAGTACCCTAAACTAAAACAGGCACAAATATTAAAGGTGATTTTATATCATGCATTTCCTAAACATGCTAAAAAGCACGATAAAAAATGGCAACCAATGTTTTGTTTACATTTATCTCTGATCATAATGTAGAAACAAACTGGAGGTAGAGCTTTGCTTATTACCCAGACATATTTCCCATACTTTTCCCTTAGAACTACATCACATCTTCCTACCTTAGATATATATATATATATATATATATATATATATATATATATATATATATATATATATATATATATGTATATATATATGTGTGTGTGTGTGTGTATATGTATGTGTATATATATATATATATATATATATATATATATATATATATATATATATATATATATATATATATATATATATATATATATATATATTTATATGTATACACATATACATACCTACATATATACATAAATACATGCATACATATATTTATATATATATTACTGTATATATATGGGTTATGGAAAAAATCCGCGAAGTGGTGAATCCGCGATGGTCGAACCGCGAAGTAGCGAGGGTTCACTGTAATGCCAAAAATTTTCTTATGAGGCAGGAAAATATGTAGAATGAGGTATCAAGGATTAAAATGGCATACAGTAACCACATAATAGAGTAAAGGTAGAGATAAAGACTTACACCATATGGGAATTCAGACAGGTAGTATATGAGACCAATAAAAAGAATGAGTGCATTACACTTTTACTAGAGAAGGGAAAGTCTGATGTAAAAACATCAAAGATGATAATGGTTACATATAAATTTAAGGCCTTCATTAATAGGTTAGAGTTAGCATTTCTGTTACCTTACAGACATACAACAGTTGAGAAGGTAAGATAAAGAGTGTTTGCAGCTGCAGGATATGAGAGAGAGAGAGAAAGACTACAGGTGAATAAAGATGTCCTATTTGCAGAGAGCAAAGTCCTTAAATCAATAAATACAACTTGTATTACCCTATCCTGCAGAAATAATAGGTATTGACCAGGAAATTGAAAATTGAAAAGATGTGTCTATAAATGTTGCGATCTATGATCTGAGTAAAAAAGCTCATATTACAATGAATGGAAAATGATTGTCTGAGCCAATATTGGGGTGGATGGATATAGTGAAGAAAGCCCTAGAAGACAGAGGGATAAATGTGAGAGAGGCAAAGAGCGTGTTAAGAATAAAAATGAATGGCGAGCGATTATGGCGCAGTTTCGATAGGTCCTGCTGGCTACCTCGGATAAACTTGTGGTAAACACTGAAATAGCAGCAGTAGGTGAGTCAGCATATAAAGATTCATTTGTGGCAGAAGATAGGGGGAGGGGGGCTACGGCACCCAGCATTGCCAACTGAACTCAGTTGAGTCCCTTGTCAGGAGAAACAATAGAAAAAAAAATAACTCTTTTGTTTCTTTTTATGTCAGCTATCCCACAAAACTGGAGGAAGTGCCATGGAAGATAGATGGATAATGTTGGAAACATGTTTACCTAGACTGGCAAACAAACAGTTCTTAAAGCAAAGATTGAGATAATTTAGACATGTGATGATAAGGAACTGTGGTCAGAAATGGAAATAACAAAAGACAAGACAATAACTTGTAGATGCCTAATAAATCCTGGAAAAATGGGTTAGAGGATGTGATTGGAGGTCAGGCAGCAAGAGCACAAATGAGAAGAAAGAAATTACCACCAATCCACGCCATCTCAGTTATGACACTCTTATCACCATTATCACTTCTGCAATCTTTACTATGCCTGCCATTCTTCTTATATCACCATGCATTAATCTATTATACCTACATAAATATATGCTTCTTGATATTCAAATACTGTAGAGTTGTTTAGTTTATTCTAACCCAATGTTTGGCACTAAAAATGTAATACATGGTACTATGCTACTGCGGTCTCTCTGATACATCAATCTATAAACATTATAAAGCAATTAAATAAACAGTAAATTTGAGAAAAACACATACTGTACCTTATTCATAATATGTGAAACTTCAGTGATTAACCTATAATGGGTTGTAACTCCAAGATCACTAAGTCTCTTGGCCATTGCTGCACCTGAGGGAGGGTGAGGAGTGTCTGCTACGACCACACTAACCTTTTCACCTCTCGATAAGGCTGCTTCAACAACGTCACTGACTAATGCTGAACTGAAAAGATGAAATAATGAAACTGGTGAAATCTAAACTTCATATTTAGCTTATATAAAGACAAAGCCTTAATTTCATTCTGATTATACTCAATGGTAATATATACACGTCTCCGTCTGGGGTCTCCCAAGGCCCGAGAGCCGCGCTCCGCCCCAAATCTCGACGCGATTATACTTTGTTGTGCCGGGCGTATTGGAGATTAGTCTCCTTGGTGCATGCTTTTTGCTGATGATGTTATACTGTGTAGCACTAAGCGAGAGGTAGTAGAAGAGAAACCGGAGGAGTGGAGAAGAGAAATGGAAAATAGAGGATTGAAGATCAGCAGGAAAAAGACAGAGTATTTGAGATTGAAAAATGGTGAGAATGGGGAAGTTAGTTTACAAGGAGAGAGATTGAAGAGTTGAAAATTTCAAGTATTTAGGATCAACAGTTGCAGAGGATGGTGATCTGGGGGTAGAAATAAACCACAGAATACAAGCAGGATGGAAGAATTGGAAAAAAGTGCGTGGAGTACTATGCGACAGGAAAATAGGGGTTAAGTTGAAAGGTAAAGTACACAGGACAGTTGTGAGACCGGCAATGATGTATGGAGCGGAGACGTGGGTAATAAAGAAGACAGAAGAGAAGAAGATGGATGTTGCAGAGATGAGAATGTTGAGATGGATGTGTGGGGTGACAAGAAGAGATAAGATACGGAATGAGGTAATTAGGGGTACCACAGGAGTTAGAAAACTATCAGATAAGATCCAAGAAAGTATACTGAGGTGGTATGGTCATGTCATGAGAAGAGATGAACAGTATATTGGGAGGAGAGTGATGGAAATGGAGGTACAGGGAACAAGAAGGAGAGGGAGACCAAAGCGAAGGTGGATGGACTGTATCAAGGATGACCTTCGATCAAAGGGATTAACCGCTGATGAAGTGTGGGACAGAAGTTGATGGAGAAAGCAGACCAGAAACATCGACCCCACATAGAAGTGGGAAAAGATGTAGACAAAGAAGAAGAAGAAAGATAAAGCCTCCCTTTAATATCTTAGATATGAACTCTTAAACCTATCCTTAAATGATGTAAAGTATGGGTAGCGTCTTGATAAGCAATCGACAAACTATAGTAAGGTGCAAAAATGTGTACAGAATAACAAATAAACCAAGAAATACTGTATTCCGCGATCACTTACTACCCAAAAGTGAGAATCACGTCTCCATCTTTTATGACTTGTGCAGCATGAGAGGCTATTGTACTGCTAGCGAGGATGATATTTTCCCTGATGTACTCGTCTATCGATGATCGCAACTCATCCTTGGCTTGAGCTTCTGGTACACTGGGGCCAATACTGTTAACTTCGTGCTTCAAAAACCTAAAACAATATCATGGTTGTATATTTCAATTTTTTTTTTTTTTTTTTTTATAAAGGATATGGAGTCACAAATTACAAAAAAATGAGAGCCCTGTTTTAGAACTGAAATTTCAGTTACTGTTAATATGTATACACTTTCTCATTTCAAGGTTTCAGAGGCTGAAGCATGTGGCAGTCTAGGGCAATAATATACTGTAAAGACAGGTCACTGTATGAAAAACTGGTCACTAAAATTTTTAATACACAGTAAGTTGAAACTCTGATTAAAATGAATAATTTTGTTAGTTCAAATGTTGAATACAGATGTAAAAATCATTGTTTTGTACAAATATAAAACATATGTAAACATAAAGTAAGTAGTCGTGCCTATATATCTAAAAATGTTATTCATAGGTGTAGCCTGACATTCTTACCTGATCGCATTGTCCATTGCTATATTTTGGGGTCGACAAGAACGGAGGAATGCCATGTTTGAAACTAATTTCTCTGCTAAATCCCTGTGAAGATCACATGCTTCTGGTGTTTGGTAATCATTGATAACTCTCTTGAAAGCTGCTAACATTGAAACCACTCGTGCCGTAGAACCATCAATTACACGTTCCTGAATATAAGGAAATAATTACAAAGTTGACGATGGAACACGAAGCACTTTATATTTACCATCGTTCTATTTCTATTGTACAAAGTACCTATGAATAACAGAAATTTCAGATTCCTGTACTTGCTGACTCAAAGTACTGTACAGTATCTACATAGAGGTATTAAGGAGTAGACTTGAAAAATTTGAGTTGCTTGATCATAAAAAGAAAATGAGGAACAAAAATATAACCATTAAAGAAATAATAATAAGAATAAAAAAAAAAATAGGTCAGTATATATATTTTCTTGACATTTCATGTCAGTACCAACATGGACTAAGGTGGAATCTACACTGTAAACATGCAGTTCTAGTCAAGCTCATCCCTCAAAATTAATACTTTAAAAACCCAGATAATGCATATAAAAAGCTTCTGCTATGGATACTGGCTAATTCTGGAATAGGCAATGCTGCAATTAACCAAACTATGGAAATGATTGTCCGTTATTATGTAAACTGAACGTTAGTCAAAGTGATTGGCAGGAAATATGTTATTTTCATTAGTAAAATAAATTTTTGAATATACTGTACTTACCCGATGATCATGTAGCTGTCAACTCTGTTGCCCGACAGAAATCTACGGTCGGGATACGCCAGCGATCGCTATACAGGTGGGGGTGTACACAACAGCGCCATCTGTGAGCAGGTACTCAAGTACTTCTTGTCAACAAGAACTCAATTTTCTCCTCGGTCCACTGGTTCTCTATGGGGAGGAAGGGCGGGTCCTGAAATTCATGATCATCAGGTAAGTATATTAAAAAATTTATTTTACTAATGAAAATAACATTTTTCAATATTAATCTTACCCGATGATCATGTAGCTGATTCACACCCAGGGTGGTGGGTGGAGACCAGCATACATGTTAACAAAGAAGCTAAGTATCCCGTATCTTATTTTAGCCGTTATTCAAAATAACAAACATAAAATAAATAAGTACCTGGTAAGGAAGTCGACTTGAACCATTACTCTGCCTTTTTAAGTACGTCTTCCTTACTGAGCCTAGCGATCCTCTTAGGATGCTGAGCGACTCCTAGGTGCTGAAGTATTAAGGGCTGCAACCCATACTAAAGGACCTCATCACAACCTCTAATCTAGGCGCTTCTCAAGAAAGAATTTGACCACCCGCCAAATCAACCAGGATGCGGAAGGCTTCTTAGCCTTCCGGACAACCCAGAAATATTTCAAGAGAAAGATTAAAAAGGTTCTGGAATTAGGGAATTGTAGTGGTGGAGCCCCCACCACTACTGCACTCGTTGCTACGAATGGTCCCAGAGTGTAGCAGTTCTCGTAAAGAGACTGGACATTCTTAAGATAAAAGACGCGAACACTGATTAGCTTTTCCAAAAGGTTGCGTCGAAAATATTTTGCAGAGATCTATTTTATTAAAAGGTCACGGAAGTTGTGATAGCTCTAACTTCGTGTGTCCTTACCTTCAGCCAAGCTTGGTCTTCCTCATTCAGAAGGGAATGAGCTTCTCGTATTAACAGTCTGAAAATATTAGGATAAAGAATTCTCTGACATAGGCAAAGATGAATTCTTAACTGAACACCATAAAGCTTCAGACGGGCCTCATAAAGGTTTTTTTAAAAAAGAACTTAAGAGCTCTACAGGACATAATACTCTTTCTAGTTCCTTTCCAACCATATCGATAAGTTTGGAATAACGAACGATATTGGTCAAGGCCGAGAAGGCAGCTCGTGTTTGGCTAGAAAACCAAGATGTAGAACATGTAGCCGTTTCGGATGAAAATCCGATGTTCTTGCTGAAGGCATGAATCTCACTGACTCTTTTAGCTGGTAAAGCATATCAGGAAAAGAGTCTTAAAGGTGAGATCTTTCAGGGAGGCTGATTGAAGTGGTTCGAACCTGTCTAACATAAGGAATCTTAGAACCACGTCTAAATTCCAACCAGGTGTAACCAAACGACGCTCCTTCGTGGTCTCAAAAGACTTAAGGAGGTCCTGTAGATCTTTATTGTTAAAAAGATCTAAGCCTCTGTGACGGAAGACTGATGCCAACAAGCTTCTGTAACCCTTGAAAGTGGGAGCTGAAAGAGATCGCTCTTTTCTCAGATATAAGAGGAAGTCAGCTATTTGAGTTACAGAGGTACTGGTCGAGGATACGGATACTGACTTGCACCAGTTTAGGAAGATTCCCCACTTCGATTGGTAGACTCTAAGGGTGGATGTTCTCCTTGCTCTAACAATCGCTCTGGTTGCCTCCTTCGAAAAACCTCTAGTTCTCGAGTCTTTCGATACTCTGAAGGCAGTGAGACGAAGAGCGTGGAGGCCTTGGAGTACCTTCTTACGCGTGGCAGACGTAGCAGGTCCACCCTTAGGGGAAGAGTTCTGGGAACGTCTACTAGCCATCGAAGTACCTCGGTAAGTTATTCTCTCGCGGGCCAGAGGGAAGCAACTAGTGTCAACTTTGTCCCAACGTGAGAGGCGAACTTCTGCAGTACCTTGTTGACAAACTAGAACGGAGGGAATGCATATAGATCTAGATGAGACTAATCTAGTAGAAAGGCATCTAAAAGAACCACTGCTGGGTCTGTTGAGAGCCTCTTGGACATCGAGGTTGCGAAGAGATCCATGGTTGGATGGCCCCAAGTGACCCAAAGTCTCTTGCATACATCTCTGTGGAGGGTCCAATATGTTGGAATTATTGTCCCTTCCTACTGAGACAAACTGCTAAGATATTCAAGTTGCCTTGGAAGAAATTTGTTACTAGTGAAAAGTCAAGACCTGTTGAACAGGAGAGGAGGTCACTAGCGAACTCGCACCATGTCAGAGAGTAGGTCCCTCCTTGCTAGGAGATGAACATCAAAGCAGGGAGTTGTCCGTGTTGACCTCCATTACTTTGTCTTGAAGGAGAGACCTGAAGCTTTTCCAGGTCAGACTTACTGCCAGAAGCTTCTTGCAGTTAAAATGCATTGTCCTTTGACGCGAGTTCCATAATCCCGAGCATTCCCTACCACCTAAGGTCGCACCCCAGCCTACGTCTGATGCGTCTGAGAAGAGAACGTGGTTGGGAGTCTGAACAGTCAGGGGAAGACCCTATAAAAGGTTGATAAAGTCCTTTCCTCAGGTTAGACCAGACTTATCTTCCGGAAACCGGGATTGAGACCGCTTGTAGCGTCTTGTCCTTTTCCAGTGAAGAGCTAGATGAAACCGAAGAGGACGGAGGTGTAGTCTTCCAAGTGACACCAAATGCACCACGGATGACAGTGTCCTAACCAGACTCATCCACAGCCTGACAGGGCCGTATTCCTTCTTCAGCATCTTCTGGATGGATAGCAGGGCTGGGGATTGATCTTCTCGTTCAGCCATGTCCTCATCAGAGGGTTCCTCATCCGAAACTGATGAGGAAACGGCAACGGAGTGGGCAACGTCTGCCTCGCTGAATCCGGTCGCACTGGTGGATGCGTGACGGAGCCGGACACAAGATCATGGTACTGCTGCACAGTCTGTGAACTGTCAACCATGGGGAAGCGAGGAAGTACAGCGACAACCCGAAACTGTCTAGACTGTCTGGGTAGTACAGACAACTCCTTATCGGGTTGCTGAGGTTGCCGCACTGCGTCACAACAAGTCACCTCTGCTGGTTGTTGAACGTCTTCCCAGTGACACACTGACTCCGTAAAAAATCCTCTATCAAGGACTAAGCTTGGACTGCATGTCTTGCAACAAAGCCCAAGGTCTATGGGAGCAGGTGTGGCAACAGACGGGGTTAGCGACTGAAGCGGAACCATTTACCCTCCCTGGAAGCATGTTATGCTTAAATAAAAGTCCATAGGAGGCTAAGCAGCTTAAGGCTCCTCTCCAAATGACAGAGTCCTCAAGGGAATATCAGAAGGAGGGAGAACAGCACTTTCTCATCTACAGGAACCATATCCGAGAAAAGCTAGGTTCTCTCAGTGAGGGTTTCACTGGTGCAAAAGCAGCAGACCAGAAGGCAACGTTATGAAACTGCTTGACAGTCTGTGAACTGTCAAAAACTGAACTGTCAACCACAACAGGAGCGTGAGGACATACAGCACTGGTGTATAAGTAGCAGACCAGAAGGCAACGTCATGTAACTGTATGACAGTTTGTGAGAGGCAACAACCAAAGTTGTGTGGGGAAGCCTCAACTCCTGACTGACTAGTTTGCTGCTGGCGAGTGGCGGTAACCACAGTGTGTTGCGGAGGCTGACACACCGTGTCAAAACACGGCAGCTTGTGGTAGCTCACGCACGGCAACGGAGTGCTCTGTGTGTGGGAGTCATCATACATCTGGCAGGGTTGACTTGTGCATGGGTGGAGGAGCTCTCACAACAAGAGTGTGAGAGCAGGAAGCCATGCCGGGCGCACAACCGTGGGAGGTGTAGGCCCACGGGTGCATCGTCAACCTTCTCCGCAGTCGGAGTGTGGGAGCTAGCAACAACAAAAGCAGAGTGCTGGAGCGTGGGAGGGGCTGCGGTGGGTTGAGGAGCATGCGGTATGGTAGGCGGAGCATGCTGTAAGGTATGCGGCTCATGCTGCATGGTATGCGGAGCATGCTGTAAGGTATGCAGAGCATGCTGCATGGTATGCGGAGCATGCTGTAAGGTATGCAGAGCATGCTGTAAGGTATGCAGAGCATGCTGTAAGGTATGCAGAGCATGCTGTAAGGTATGCAGAGCATGCTGTAAGGTATGCAGAGCATGCTGTAAGGAATGCAGAGCATGCTGTAAGGTATGCAGAGCATGCTGTAAGGAATGCAGAGCATGCTGTAAGGTATGCAGAGCATGCTGTAAGGTATGCAGAGCATGCTGCATGGGCTGCGGAGAATGCCGCATAGTGCTGAAACCCGGCAGCTCTACAGAACCTTCCCACTGCTGATGCGGTAGCTCACGCATGTTAGCAGATGGTGCAGCAAGAACATGCGTCTGGCAGGGTGGACTGCGCATCGGTGGTGGAGCTCTCACAGGTGGAGGGTGGGAGCAGGCAGCCGCAGTATCTGCTGAGCGCACAACCTCGGCGGGTTGTAGGTTAACAGGCTGCATTGTCAACCTTCCAGCATGAAACTCCTGCATGAAGGAGCAAGCTGAGACTGTATAGTCTGCAGCATGGACCACTAGGGTCTATGAAAGACAACAACAAACGGAGCTACTGTCCGTTGTGACTGAGGGTCTAAAACAGCTGGTGCGGCAACAGACGGAGTTACTGCCTGTTGCGGTACCACCTAGCCTCTCTTAGGAGGTGTGCAGTTGTCGTACTGCAGCGAGTCCGAACTGACCCAGTGGCTACACCTAGGCCGTTGGACTTGCGCGGAAGGGACCGACTTGCACTTAAAAGCTGCAAGATTTGGTCCATGGTTTCTGCGAGAAACCTCTTCCGCAGACGAGGAATAAATGGGCTCTCTCGTCTTTGTGTGGGTGGGGTGATCACGTCGGCAACGTGTGTAGATACACCCGAAACCACGGAGGGAAACGTCTGTTCGTCGATCAAGGCCTGAGGAACCCATAAGTCCTTCGACATTACTTCTCCCCTGGGCTTGGGAGCTTGTAAGAGGTATCGGACTAGGTGAACAACTGGCACGAACAGACGAACCCTCGAACGCAACACTGTAACACTTTGCGCATATCACTTTATCACTTTTGATTTTCTGTTTGCACTTATTTCACTGAACTCGAAACTTTAAGTGGTTTGTACCTGAAACACGCAATCCTATCCTTCATTAAAAGGTAGTAATTGCGAAAACAGTATTACAATGTAACAGAAAAACATAATGAAAGATAAAGAATTCAGTGGCTGGAAAAGAGACTAAACACTAGATCAAATAAACTACGTTTAAAATCTCTCACCGCATAAAGCCTGGGAACAAGAATAAAACTCTAGAAACGTTTTACCTTCTTCCCCTCTATCGACTAGGGAGAAGAGCAAAAAACGAGAACAACGTTACCCGCTTGAACGAAACGTTTATCCTCCTCTCTCTCCCTCCGTCTCTATCTCTCTCTCTCTCTCTCTCTTGACTTAGAACCTGAGAGATGGGCCCAATTATATATATCGTTAAAACATATTATTTGTTAAAGGAAAAAAACTGAAAGGTTTCCCAAATAAAAAGTTCCTTTATTAGAATTAAAACCATTTAAGCTAAGAAAGAATGAACGAAACGCTAGAATCGGTTTACTCTTACTGCAACGTGAAACCGTGAAATACTCTCTCTCTATCGTAACGATAGAGCGCAAGTTGAACGTTCTGAACGTCAACAACTGCGGAGACTAAACAAAACGTTAGTTCAACTTTGAAAACAGTACGAGACTTATCAAAGAAATTCTTTCAAAAACATTAAAATTAAAATAGCATAAATTCTTAACAGGAAAAACGATATGACGAGCTCAATGTTAATTAACTTCGGTTCCAAGTAAGGACCGCCTACTATTAGGAAAGGTCGCATATAAACAAACATAAAAAAATAATTTTTTTTTTTTTTTTTTTTAAGTTTATAATAAAAGGAAAGTTAATCGAAGAGGCCTATAAATGGCGGAGAGATATAAAATAAAAAGTGAAAGAGAGTCTATACTCTCTTCGACACCAACACTTCCGTCTAAGGGAAGGGTCGGCCATTTAAAAGTGAAAGAGAGTCCATACTCTCTTCGTCACCATAATTAATTCAAATTAATTCCAAAAGCTTGCTAAGCTAAAGATAAAGCTTCCTGAATAGCGAAGGCTAAACTCTAGAGCAAATACATCACCAAATCGTGAACAATAACTCCAGAATCAACAGCGTATCCAAGTAGGTCTAGCCGGAGGCACGACAGAGGAAAAATTGAGTTCTTGTTGACAAGAAGTACTTGAGTACCTGCTCACAGATGGCGCTGTTGTGTACACCCCCACCTGTATAGCGATCGCTGGCGTATCCCGACCGTAGATTTCTGTCGGGCAACAGAGTTGACAGCTACATGATCATCGGGTAAGATTAATATTGAAAAATTTGCTATCTCATCATTATTAGTTTAGTTATTATGACAGGTGCTGTGTTTAAGCAATGGTCCTTTCGAAATTTGAAAACCTACCGGGTATTTCTGGTTAAAATAGCTGCTTATTTACATTATCACGACTATCATCCTTATTAGGCCGTCTAAGTATCCTGATTCTCATATGGCTGTTCTAAAATGTTTGTTATTAACAATTAAACTTTTATTCTATAAAAAATGCATTTATTTAAAATGTTATTTTGATCATAAAATAAATTTTTGAATATACTTACCCGGTGATTATATAGCTGCAACTCTGTTGCTCGACAGACAACTCTACGGAAAAACTCGCCAGCGATCGCTACACAGGTTGCGGGTGTGCCCAACAGCGCCATCTGTCGACCAGATACCCAGTTCTCAATGTAAACAAAGACTCAATTTTCTCCTCGTCCCACTGCGTCTCTATTGGGGAGGAAGGGAGGGTCATTTAATTTATAATCACCGGGTAAGTATATTCAAAAATTTATTTTATAATCAAAATAACATTTTTCAATATTTAACTTAGCCGGTGATTATATAGCTGATTCACACCCAGGATGGTGGGTAGAGACCAGTAATATATGTTTACACTTTTATGAGCTAAGAGTTTTTTATTTCATTTTAGAAGTTATCAAAATAACAAAAACAAAATAAATAGGTACCTGGTAAGGAAGTCGACTTGAACAATTACTCTGCCTTTTAAGTACGTCTTCCTTACGGAGCCTCGCGATCCTCTTAGGATGCTGATCGACCCCTAGGATCTGAAGTATCAAGGGTTGCAACCCATACAACAGGACCTCATCAAACCCCTAATCTAGGCGCTCTCAAGAAATGACTTTGACCACCCGCCAAATCAACCAGGATGCGAAAGGCTTCTTAGCCTTCCGGACAACCCAAAAAAACAACAATAAAAACATTTCAAGAGAAAGATTAAAAGGGTATGGAATTAGGGAATTGTAGTGGTTGAGCCCTCACCCACTACTGCACTCGCTGCTACGAATGGTCCCAGTGTGTAGCAGTCCTCGTAAAGAGACTGGACATCCTTTAGATAAAAAGACGCAAACACTGACTTGCTTCTCCAATAGGTTGCGTCCATTATACTTCGCAGAGATCTATTTTGCTTAAAGGCCACGGAAGTTGCGACAGCTCTAACTTCGTGTGTCCTTACCTTAAGCAATGCTTGGTCTTCCTCACTCAGATGTGAATGAGCTTCTCGTATTAACAGTCTGATAAAGTAGGATAAAGCATTCTTTGACATAGGCAAAGATGGTTTCTTAACTGAACACCATAAAGCTTCAGATTGGCCTCGTAAAGGTTTAGTTCGCTTTAAATAGAACTTAAGAGCTCTCACAGGGCATAAGACTCTTTCTAGTTCATTGCCTACCATATTCGATAAGCTGGGAATATCGAACGATTTCGGCCAAGGTCGAGAAGGCAGCTCATTTTTGGCTAGAAAACCAAGTTGTAGCGAATATGTAGCTTTTTCTGACGAAAATCCGATGTTCTTGCTGAAGGCATTAATCTCACTGACTCTTTTAGCTGTGGCTAAGCATACCAGGAAAAGTGTCTTTAAAGTGAGATCTTTCAGGGAGGCTGATTGTAGCGGCTCAAACCTGTCTGACATGAGGAATCTTAGTACCACGTCTAAATTCCAACCAGGTGTAACCAAACGACGCTCCTTCGTGGTCTCAAAAGACTTAAGGAGGTCCTGAAGATCTTTATTGTTGGAAAGATCTAAGCCTGTATGCCGGAAGACCGATGCCAACATGCTTCTGTAGCCCTTGATAGTGGGAGCTGAAAGGGATCGTCCTTTTCTCAGGTATAAGAGAAAGTCAGCTATTTGAGCTACAGAGGTACTGGTCGAGGATACAGAGACTGACTTGCACCAGTTTCGGAAGACTTCCCACTTCGATTGGTAGACTCTAAGGGTGGATGCTCTCCTTGCTCTAGCAATCGCACTGGCTGCCTCCTTCGAAAAGCCTCTAGCTCTCGAGTCTTTCGATAGTCTGAAGGCAGTCAGACGAAGAGCGTGGAGGCTTTGGTGTACCTTCTTTACGTGTGGCTGACGTAGAAGGTCCACCCTTAGAGGAAGACTTCTGGGAACGTCTACTAGCCATCGAAGTACCTCGGTGAACCATTCTCTCGCGGGCCAGAGGGGAGCAACTAGCGTCAACCTTGTCCCTTCGTGAGAGGCGAACTTCTGCAGTACCTTGTTGACAATCTTGAACGGTGGGAATGCGTATAGATCTAGATGTGACCAATCTAGGAGAAAGGCATCTATATGTATTGCTGCTGGGTCTGGGACTGGTGAGCAATATATTGGGAGCCTCTTGGTCATCGAGGTTGCAAAGAGATCTATGGTTGGTTGGCCCCAAGTGGCCCAAAGTCTCTTGCATACATCCTTGTGGAGGGTCCATTCTGTTGGAATTACTTGCCCTTTCCGCTTGAGACAATCTGCCATAACATTCAAGTTGCCTTGGATGAACCTCGTTACTAGTGTTATGTCTTGACCTTTTGACCAGATGAGCAGGTCCCTTGCGATCTCATACAACGTCAGTGAGTGGGTCCCTCCTTGCTTGGAGATGTACGCCAAGGCAGTGGTGTTGTCCGAGTTCACTTCCACCACTTTGCCTCGAAGGAGAGACCTGAAGCTTTTCAAGGCCAGATGTACTGCCAGCAGCTCCTTGCAGTTGATATGCATGATCCTTTGACTCGAGTTCCACAGTCCTGAACATTCCCGACCGTCTAATGTCGCGCCCCAGCCTACGTCCGATGCGTCCGAGAAGAGAACGTGGTTGGGAGTCTGAACAGCCAGGGGAAGACCCTCTCTGAGGTTGATACTGTCCTTCCACCAAGTCAGACAAGACTTCATCTTTTCGGAAATGGGGATCGAGACCGCTTCTAGCGTCTTGTCCTTTTTCCAATGAAAAACTAGATGGTATTGTAGAGGACGGAGGTGTAGTCTTCCTAATGACACAAAAAGTTCCAGGGATGATAGCGTCCCTACCAGACTCATCCACTGCCTGACTGAGCAGTGTTCCTTCTTCAGCATGTTCTGGATGCATAACTGGGCTTGGCTTATTCTGGGGACCGACGGAAAAGCCCGAAAAGCTAGACTGTGAATCTCCATCCCTAAATACACAATAGTTTGGGATGGGACCAGTTGCGACTTTTCCATATTGACAAGGAGACCCAATTCCTTGGTCAGATCTAGAGTCCACTTTAGATCCTTCAGACAGCGACGACTGGAAGAGGCTCTGAGAAGCCAGTCGTCCAAATAAAGGGAGGCTTGGATGTCCGATAAATGGAGGAATTTGGCTACATTCCTCATCAGCCTCGTAAACACAAGAGGAGCTGTGCTTAGGCCAAAGCACAGGGCCTGAAACTGGTAGACCACCTTTTCGAAAACGAATCTCAGAAAAGGTTGGGAGTCCGGGTGGATGGGGACGTGGAAGTAGGCGTCCCTTAGGTCTAATGAGACCATCCAGTCTTCCCTTCTGACCGCTGCTAAGACTGACTTTGTGGTCTCCATGGAGAACGTCTGCTTTGTGACAAAGACATTCAGAGCACTGACGTCTAGCACCGGCCTCCACCCTCCTGTCTTCTTTGAAACCAAGAAGAGGCGGTTGTAGAATCCTGGAGATTGAAGGTCCGAGACTTTGACCACCGCTCCCTTCTCTAGTAAAAGAGACACTTCCCGTTTCAAGGCTCGTCTCTTGTCTTCCTCTCTGTACCTGGGAGAGAGATCGAAGGGAGATGTTGCTAGAGGGGGTTTCCGTACAAAAGGGATCTTGTACCCCTCTCTGAGCAACTTCACAGATTGTGCATCTGCGCCTCTCTTCTCCCAGGTCTGCCAGAAGTTCTTGAGTCTGGCTCCCACTGCTGTCTGAAGATGCGGGCAGTCAGACTCTGCCCTTATAGGACTTGGATCCTTTCTTCTTCCCTCGTTTCCCTTCGGCACGAACACCTCCTCTGCTGGAGGCTCTGCCACGAAAGGGCGGAATAAAACGAGACGCTGGAGTGTCCATCCTTGGTCTAGCTGACAAGGTAGGCAAAGGGGGAGCTTTGCGAGCTGAGGACGCAACAAGATCGTGAGTGTCCTTCTGCACTAACGAAGCGGCTATTTCCTTAATCAGGACTTCTGGAAAAAGGCACTTGGAAAGAGGAGCAAAGAGAAGCTCAGATCTCTGGCACGGTGTAACTCCAGCAGAAAGGAATGAGCAGAGATTTTCTCGCTTTTTTAGGACTCCGGACACAAATGATGCAGCAAGCTCATTAGACCCATCACGTACGGCCTTGTCCATGCAGGACATAATGAGCAAGGAAGTCTCTTTATCTGTCGAAGAGATCTTCCTGCTTAGGGCTCCTAGACACCAGTCTAAGAAGTTAAAAACTTCGAAGGCCCTAAAGATTCCTTTCAAAAGGTGGTCCAGGTCCGAAGATGACCAACATATCTTTGAGCGTCTCATGGCAAGGCGGCGGGGAGAGTCTACAAGACTTGAGAAGTCGCCCTGGGCAGAGGCAGGAACTCCCAAGCCGAGAACTTCTCCCGTGGCATACAAGACGCTCGATCTAGAAGAGAGTCTAGCAGGGGGAAAAGCAAAGGCTGTCTTCCCTAAACTCTTCTTGGACTGCAACCATTCTCCTATCACCCGCAAAGCTCTCTTGGACGAGCGTGCGAGGACGAGTCTAGTAAAGGCAGGAGTGGTAGACGGCATGCCTAAAACAAACTCTGAAGGCGGAGAACGAGGAGCCACAGAAACAAACTGGTCAGGAAACAGCTCTTTGAAAATGGCCAAAACTTTTCTAAAGTCCAAAGAGGGTTGAGTAGACTTAGGCTCGTCCAATTCTGATTGTGGTTCATCTATATGTGCAGCAACATCATCATCAGAAAGTTCCTCATCCGACAACTGATGAGGAAACGGCAACGGAGTGGGTAACGGCTGGTTCGCTGAATCCGGTCGCACTGGTGCATGCGTGACTGAGCCGGACGCAACGTCATGGAACTGCTGCCCAGTCTGTGAGCTGGCGACAACCATGGTAGCGCGGGGACGCACAGCGTCTACTCCAGACTGTCTAGACTGATGTGGGTGCGCAGTGGAAACCACACTGGGTTGCGGAGGTTGACGCACCGCGTCAAAACAAAGCAACTCTGACGGTTGTTGAACATCCAGAACGTCAACGGCAACCTCCGTGCGTCGCTTAACGTCAACATGCGGCTGGCAGATCAAACTGGAACGCATGGGTGGAGGAACTCTCTCAACTGGAGTGCGTGAGAAGGTTACCTCAGCGTCCACAGGACGCACAACCGATCGCGTGGAGGGTTGTAGGCTAGGTACTGCACTAGCTGGTACGGCAGCAACCTTCTCCGCACGAAAGTCCTGCATCAGAGACGTAAGTTTAGACTGCATGTCTTGCAGTAGAGACCACTTAGGGTCTACGGGAGCAGGTGCGGCGACAGACGGTGTTACTGTCTGAAGCGGTACCGCTTTGCCTCTCTTAGGCGGTGAGCAGTCATCGGATGACGGCAACGAGTCCGAACTGACCCAGTGGCTACAACCGGGCCGTTGGACTTGTGCTGAAGGGACCGATTTACATTTTAACGGTCGCGAGACCTTGGTCCAAAGTTTCTTGCGAGAAACACCTTCAGAAGACGAGGTATAAATGGGCTTTCTCGTCTTAGTTAGGTAGGAGCGATCTTGGGTAGATACGCCCGATACCACGGAGGGAACGTCTGTTCGCTGATTAAAGCCTCTCGAACCCATGCGTCGTACGACATTGCTTCTCCCCTGGACTTGGGAGCTTGCAAGAGGTCCCGGACTAGGAGGACGACAGGCACGAACAGACGAACCCTCAAGCGCAACACTGTCCACAACATTATCACTTGGCACTTTAGCACTTCCCACTGCACTTTGGCACTTAAGCTCCTTCACATCCGCCATGAGCTGATTACGGTCACTAGCAAGGGACTCAACTCTCTCACCCAGAGCCTGGATGGCACGCATCATATCAGCCATCGATGGTTCCTGAGTGCCAGGAGGGGGGTTAGGAGCAACCACTACAGGGGAAGGAATAGGTTGTGGGGCATGAGGAGAGGATATATCAATAGAACGAGAAGAACTTCTCCTAACTCTATCTCTCTCTAGCCTACGTGTGGTCTTTTGAAATTCGATAAAATCGAATTCCGAAAGGCCAACGCACTCCTCACACCGATCTTCCAATTGACAGGTTTTATCCCGACAATTGGAACAAACAGTGTGAGGGTCGATAGAAGCCTTCGGAAGATGCCTAGAACAGTCCCTAGCATTGCATTTCCTAAATTTGGGGACTTGTGAAGGGTCAGCCATTTTGAATTGGTCAAGGGAAATTCCAAAAAACGATCAAAAAGTCATCAACAAAGAATCCGTTATCAAAAAGAGTTCAAGGATTTGTGTGAAGAAAAACCCTGCACAGCGAAAGCTCAAAACTAGAATATAGTACTTCACCAATTAGATGTGAAAAACTCCAGTTTAGCAACAGCGAGTAAAGTACGTCTTGCCGACACGGCGACAGAGAGAAAATTGAGTCTTTGTTTACATTGAGAACTGGGTATCTGGTCGACAGATGGCGCTGTTGGGCACACCCGCAACCTGTGTAGCGATCGCTGGCAAGTTTTTCCGTAGAGTTGTCTGTCGAGCAACAGAGTTGCAGCTATATAATCACCGGCTAAGTTAAATATTGAAAAAGGTTAATTTGATTAACAAAAAATTAAGGTTATTTTAAAAGTTCTTTAATTTGTTTCTAAAGTGGAGCTTCCTTCTTTGTTGAAGTTTGGGGATTCTAATACAAATTGTAGACTACAGGTTAGTATTTATGGAAAATGTATATCACTTACAGTTCAATTAGATTTATATTTTGCTAATACAGGAAAGCAAACCACAGGTCTTTCATGAGGAGGATCATTCATTAAGCAGGAGATACCATTGAAAAGTGAGGGTTATTCATCCCAACCTATACATGGGCAGGTGTCTTGACCCGATTGATAATGTGAGGCTATAGTCATTAGTGCTAGAGTTTTGTTGATGTGACATAAAACTCTTAAAAGTATTTTCTTAGAACCTGATGATTTCATATGAAAACATTGGTTTGAAGTGTAAAAATATGACAAATTAACAAATCCCCATACATAGTCTATCTTATGGCGTGTTGTATTCCTTAGGCAAACTAATGACTAGGAAGAGAATGCCCAATTGAATAACTCATCAGCAAGTGTATGGCCAGAAAATATATAGTTAGAAGGGGACAGTAAGAGAAAAAGACCAATTGTTCAACAATTTACTACGGCAAACTTAGACCAAACTCTTTTCTGTCAAGAATGGTCTTGGGCTGATATGCATGTTAGGTAACTATGAACAGTCTATAGGAGAATATATCCATGGTTGCTGAGGTAGAGGGAGGTAAAGGTGGTATGGCATCTCTAGATACTTTCCATTAACACCTGTGGTACTAAAACCTTCTTATGGAAAGTGAAGGGGTGATACCTAAGACTTCTTGAGCTCTGATCAGTAGAAACAAACAATCACGCTTGAATAGAGTGCTGATTTAAAAAATATAAAAAATTTTAAGTAATTTTTATTTTTCCTAACATACTTACCGAGAACTACTTTCTTAGGAGTTACCTGTAATCTCCTCTCTACTGACCAGAGTTTTGTGTAGTATACCCTACACCCGTTTTCTATGGAGGGCTAACCCAGGAGTGAGAGAACGTGCCCCGAGGGTAGCCTTGAGCTAGGTCGGAGTCAGCTTGAGTCCCGTTAGCCAGTAAGTTCCTCGGATGTTGCAAAAAGTCCCTGCAAGGGCAGAAAGGCACTCGGGGAAGGTAGGGAGGGCCATTACCCGAAAGTAGTTCTCGGTAAGTATGTTATGAAAAATAAAAATTACTTAAAATTTTTGATTTGTTCCAACACAAATACTTACCTCGAACTACTTTCTTAGGAGACTTACACTATAGGAGGTGGGAGTGGCTTCCTGGCCTTCAGACCCAGCAAAGCGGACGCCAAGAATCCTAGATATGAAATAGGTTCTTAAAACTGGGAAACGAACGGTAGGGTAAACTACACAAAGAGCTCACGTTAGTGTCCAAGTACTCACCCTTTGAAAAATCTTCTGATGTTGAGTCCAGTAACAAAGTTGCAGAGACGTGTTCTTCATTGGTTACATAAGAGTGGTTATCTCCGATAGGGATAGGAAACGGGGATTAGGGTGAAAAGGGACGAACCTGTGTCTCCTGGTTTTGCTATCCACGATTGTGCCTGGGCTTCACCGTTAAATCACTTGGAGCGCGGAGATGACTGTCCCAATGGAGAACCCGTCTAAGGACCTTCTTGAGTAATCCTTGAGGTAATGGGCAGTAAAGGTCGACTGGTTCGACCAGGTGCCCGCCCGAAGGATCTGGCCCACTGCCATGTTCTTCTCAAAGGCTAAGGAAGTGCTCAGACCTCTGATGTCATGGGGCTTGGGAGTACCTGGCAAGGCTAGTCCCTCCTCCTTGTAGGCCCTGGCAATAACTTGTCTCAACCAAAAGGATATGGTATTCTTCGATACCTGCTTCTTTGTAACACCTGTGGAGACGAAAAGGCTCTTGATGCCTGGCCGGAGATGTGCAGTCCTCTCAAGGTATTTTCTAATGGCACGGACAGGGCATAACCTCAAATCCTCAGGATTCCCAGTCCTAGGAATAGCTGGCAGAGAGAACCCCTCGAATTTAGGATCCCAGACTGCTGGGTTCTGGGTTTTCGCCACGAACGAAGGGACGAACTTGAAAGAGATCTCTCTCCACTCCTTCGAATGAGAGACGTCATAAGACATCCCATGGATCTCACCTACCCTTTTCGCAGAGGCCAAGGCCAACAAAAAGACCGTCTTGAGAGTGAGATCCCTGTCTACAATATCCTTCATTGGTTCGAACGGGGGGCTACTTAACATCTTCAGGACCCTAGCTAAGTCCCACTGAGGCACCCTAACAGTTTGAGGGGGGCAGGACTGTTCAAAACTCCTGACAAGCATAGAGATGTGTCTAGAGGAGCCCGGGTCGATGCCCTTCAGAAGGAAGACTTGACCCAAGGCTGCTCGTACTCCTTTTATAGCTGGGATTGACATCTCTATCTCGTCTCTGAGATATACTAGAAAGTCTGCGATATCTGGGACTGAGGCTTTGAGGGGTTTTATGCTCTTCGAAGCGCACCACTTCGTGAAAGAGGCCCACTTCGCTTGGTAGACCGCTGCCGACGACCTTCTCAGGTATCGCGACATCCTCTTAGCCGTTCCTGATGAATATCCTTCCTTCCTCAGGAGGCGCTCGATAGTCTCCAGGCGCGAAGGCGTAGAGACTGTGGGTTGTCATGGAACCTGAGAAAGTGTGGCTGTTGTAGAAGATCTGGCCTGTCGGGGAGTGGCCACGGAGGATGGCTTGTCAGGTCTTTTAGGTCTGCGAACCACTCTCTCTCCGGCCACCAGGGCGCTACCAAAGTCATCCTTAAGTTCCGGGCAGCCTTATCTGGTGAGCACTTGCCTGATCAACGTGAAGGGGGGAAAAGCGTACACGTCTAGGTTGTCCCACTTGTGCTGAAAGGCATCCTCCAAGGCTGCCTTTGGGTCTGGGACAGGAGAACAATACACGGGGAGTTGTGCGTTCAGCTTGGTTGCAAAGAGGTCCATCACCGGGGAACCCCACCGTTGAATGATGAGCCTGGCTACTTCTGGGAGGAGGAACCATTCTGTTCCTACTATCTGACCCATCCTGCTGAGACCGTCGGCTAGGACGTTCTTTTTCCCGGGGATGAACCTTGCCAATAACACTATCTGGTTCGCTTCCGCCCAATCTAGGATCTCTAGGGCGAGATCGCACAACTCCCTTGATTTTAGGCCTCCTTGCTTCTTTATGTACGCTACCACTGTGGCGTTGTCACACATCAACACCACAGTGTTTCCCCTTAGTAGATCGATGAAGTGCAGGCAAGCTTTCTGGACTGCCTTCAACTCTAGGACATTGATGTGTAGGCCTTTCTCCCCGTCCATCCAGGTTCCTCTCGCCGTCCCGTTGAGGAGATGGGCTCCCCATCCCTGGTTGGAGGCGTCTGTGAATAGGAGCAACTCGGGAGGTTCGGTCGCGAAGGGCATCCCCTTGAGCGTGTTCGACCGGCAATGACACCATTCCAGGGAGGGTATTGTGTTTGGCAGGACTGGAATTAATTTCTTCAGGTTCCATTGGACGGTCCTGAGTCTGAGTCTCCCCTGGGGAACCAGTTTCTCCAACGACACCAGATGACCTATTAACCTTTGCCAGTCCTTCGCCCTCCTGGGTTGCCCCGACAGAAAAGGGAGAAGGATCTTCATTCGATTGCTTACCCGCTCCTCTGACGGAAAAGCTTTCACTAGTAGAGAATCCAGTGTCATCCCCAAAAAGGTCATTCTGGTGGAGGGAGATAGGTTCGATTTTTCTGGGTTGATCATGATACCCAGACCCTTGCAAAACTGGAGAAGTTTTATACCCTGCTCCTTCAAAACGTCCTCTGAGGAGGAAAGAAGCAACCAGTCGTCCAGGTACCGGATGAGGCGAATGCCCCGCTCATGAGCCCACACCAAGACTGTCGTGAAGACACTCGTGAATACCTGGGGAGCTGTCGACAACCCGAAGCAGAGGGTCTTGAATTGCAGGATCTGGGTACCCTTTTCACCCGGAGAAACTTCCGACTTGAGGGATGGACCGGGATTTGGAAGTATGCGTCCTTGAGGTCTATGGTCATCATGTAGTCTTTCTCCCTCAAGGACAGCAAGACCGACTTCGGAGTGTCCATTTTGAAATCTGTCTTTCGCACAAACTTGTTGAGAGCTGACAGGTCTATCACCGGTCTCCACCCCCCCGTCGCCTTTTCTACCAGGAACAGGCAGCTGTAGAAACCTGGCCCTGGGTGCAGGACCTCCTCCATGGCGCCCTTCTCCAACATCGTGGACACCTCTTCTTGAAGGACCACCCTCTTCAACGGGTCCTTGGGTGCCAGCCACTCCGACAGGCTGGCCGGAATTAAAGGCGGGGGTTCCGTTAAGAACAGTAGCCTGTACCCCTCCTTCAGTACGGATACTGTCCAGGGTTCCGCCCCGTGAGCCTTCCATGCTTGCCAATGTAGTCTGAGGCATACCCCAACCTGAGGCTTGGGCAGGAGTAAGGGGCCTCCCACTCTACCTCCTCCTGGAGGAGCGGCCTGAACGGCCTCTCCTGGAGGCAGAATATCCTGTTCTAACCGAGGCAGACGCTGCTGGAGCTCCTCTACGGGGGGGCTGTGGCGCTGAAGCCCACGAGGAAGAAGGGGCTTCTCTCCTTGTCAGGTTAGGCGGGGCCTGAGAAGTAGTGGGGCTGTCTGATGCTGATCTCTTGTAGGGGGGCCTCCTTACCGGTTGAGGCCTGGGAGCGTTCACTTCTTTTCGTTTAGCCACCTTTTCCATAATCTCTTCTAGCTCTTTCAAGGGGAACAAGGAGTCACCCCACACAGGAAGGCTCCTCATGGCCCTCGCCTCCCTGTCTGGGACCTTCCGGGAAAGCTTCGCCAGAATAGTGTCCCTTTTGCGAAGAACCCAATTCGCTGACAGGGCAAGGGACTGATACGTGAGGAACTTCAGGGTCTTGCCCCCGGAGATGATAAGTGCCCTCAGGAGGTTTTGCTGCTCCGGGTCCGTCAAGTCATATGTGGCTTGAACACCTACCAGTGTGGATGCTGATCTCTTGTAGGGGGGCCTCCTTACCGGTTGAGGCCTGGGAGCGTTCACTTCTTTTCGTTTAGCCACCTTTTCCATAATCTCTTCTAGCTCTTTCAAGGGGAACAAGGAGTCACCCCACACAGGAAGGCTCCTCATGGCCCTCGCCTCCCTGTCTGGGACCTTCCGGGAAAGCTTCGCCAGAATAGTGTCCCTTTTGCGAAGAACCCAATTCGCTGACAGGGCAAGGGACTGATACGTGAGGAACTTCAGGGTCTTGCCCCCGGAGATGATAAGTTCCCTCAGGAGGTTTTGCTGCTCCGGGTCCGTCAAGTCATATGTGGCTTGAACACCTACCAGTGTGGAAGCACACCAGTCCAACCAAGAGGAGACGTGCACCAAGTCTTTCGACATCTCCTCCATCATCGCAGCCTCCGACTGCGAAAAGCAAATCGGGGCTGAAGAGGCTCTGTCCTCCGGGGCACCCTGTCCCAGAACGTCGAGGGCAGGCTCCACCTTGCAGGCTCCCGGTCGTTGTCCCTCTGGCACATAAAACCTACTCTGTGTCTTGAGCCCTTGGAGCAACTTCGAGAAGCTCTGCGTTTTGGGAGCTTCGGCATTGCCTGCCACAACTCTATCAACATGAGCCCGGCCCAGGACGAGATCTCAAGCCACAGGCAGGGTCAGGGAGGTTTTCTGTTGGACGGGTGCCTGCATCAAGCGGGTCAGGCTGGACCTCCAGTAGTTCTCATCGGTTGGGACCGGTTCCTCAATCCTATGATGCCTTCGAATTAGGCCTATAACCTTCCGATAGGCCGAGTCCTCGGTCGGGGAACCTTCTCCCGTCAGCAGTACCTTCCGCCTGATCCCGAGGAGCCGGGTCATCGGGCACTCCCACTGGGCGCTTCGGTTCTGGAACAACAGGCACTCCCCTGCGGTGGTACCGGTCTTCCCCGGCAGAAACCTCGCACCAAGTTCGGGGCTCAGAACTGGCATCGCCGTGCCGGCGAGGACTACCGTTCGTGTATTCTCTCTGGGGGACGAGGGCGCGGATCCCGTGGGCTGACCCGACGGAGGGAACCGTTCCTTTAAGTCCGAGGGCCGAACCAGCTGTGCTGATTCGGCCAGGCTGCCCGTATGGAAGCACGGTTCCCCCCGCTGGGCGGGGTGAACCGGAAGCTTCGCGGCCTTACGCCTGCCTGAAGCGGCCTTCTCGCATTTCTCCCTGCGAGGGTCATATCTGCGTCTGGAGGATGGCCTTCGTGGCGAGAAATCCCTGGACTGCCGGTCCGGGGAACGCTGCAACTCAGACTTACGGGGAACGAAGACCCAATCACCATCGGGGGACCTACTCCTCCTGTACTTCCTCCATGGAGAGCGGGACCGTTTCCTACTGAACCTCGTACGGGATCTTGAGCGGGAACGCCTGCTCCTGGACCGCTCCCTCCGTCGCCGATGTCTCCTCATTTCCTCTTCTGAAGACAACGAAGCCCCACCATCTGAAGAGCCCGACGAAACTGTACCACACGAACGACGGGCAGAAGCGGGGGCTGCGGAGGGCTTCGCGACTTGCTGCGTACCAGAGGTCGAGGGTTGTAGGAAGGTCTCTGGAACCGCCGTCAGAGGAGCTGGAAAAGAGGTTTGGCGCCCTACACTAGGGAACCAGGTATCCAGCCCCTCTTCCATCCGCATTGGGGACCTACCTGGCGTTTTAGGGAGCCTCCACCCGAAGGGCTCACTTACCGTGGAGTCCAACTTACCCTGGGCGTCACCAGCTGCTGAAGAACCTGAAACACAGGCCCACGAAGCGGGCGAAGAAACAGGCACAACATTACTACACCACAAGGGGCCGTCGGAGGAAACGTGCCCCCCCAGGCACAAGGGCAGAGTCTCCAGAACCCCCAGACACAGCACTACCAGGCCCCCCACTAGCCTGAGAAGACCCAGCAACCCCCACTTCACACACATTAGACTCCAGGGAAAGAACCCTCGACTCTTTCCCCGCAACGGACTTACCTCGTCCCCTACTCTGGGTAGGGGAAGTCGAGACAGAAACCCCGTCGGACCGTCCACTGGGTGACGGTAACGGCGAAGAGATGCTAGATTTCCTGGGCGATCGTTTCGACGACTTCTTCTTCTTAGTGCCGTAACGCACCCACTGTATCTCACTCCAACTAACACACTCAATGCACGTATCCGATGGCGAGCACATCCTGCCCCTACAGGAAGAGCAAAGGGAGTGAGGGTCTACTTCGGGCTTGGAAAGGAACGCTCCACACGACTTTCCGGCTCTAGGCCCAGGACAACGGCGGATCTGCTCCATAGCACACAACCACAAGGCACAGGAACGAAGGGAATCAACAAGGAATACACTTGGAAAGCACAAGGAAGGGTAGTGAACACGCAAGAACACAAGGGATAAGCACAAAGATACCACGCGGGACACAAAGGGTCGAGAGAGACGAGAGCGGCGTGATGGTATGGTATCACGTCGCGACCAGAGAACTTACTGGCTAATGGGACCCAAGCTGACTCCGACCTAGCTCAAGGCTACCCTCGGGGCACGTTCTCTCACTCCCGGGTTAGCCCTCCATAGAAAACGGGTGTAGGGTATACTACACAAAACTCTAGTCGGTAGAGAGGAGATTACAGGTAACTCCTAAGAAAGTAGTTCGAGGTAAGTATTTGTGTTGGAACAATTATGAATTCAGAATGAGATAATATTCTTAGATACTACTTTCTTGAACTTGTCAGTAATAGCTAAAGGTTGTGAAGAATCAGATTTAGGTGCCGGATTCTGTTCACATGGCAATGTAAGGTTCATCAAACACAATAGGATCTCACTGAATCATCAGCGAAACATTTGAAGAATGGGATAAAAAAGGGACTAAAATCTCTCATTAGGGATTTACCCATCCTGTGTTTTGGCCACAATATTTGGAGTGAATGAGAACAATATGGATCTCCTAAATTCAGTGATAAATAAGATATGATAAACTTTGCAACTCGCCCACTCTCTTTTGCAACGCTATGGAGATTGTGTAGCTGAGTGAAAGAAGCAAAGGAGCCATGCTCAACTGAATGATCTCAAGAGACAGGCACCCATATTTCTACTGCTCCCCTGTGATCTAGCGGGCAGCAGCTTCTGGGCTGGAGGAGTTGCTGCGTAGGGCCTCGTCGTCATCACCCTCTGGAGAAGTGAGTTTGGGCTGATCTTTCTCCATCGCTCTGCTGCGCTCTCGACATCTTCAACATTGAAAATCGAAGGACCCTCTATTGATGAGGTTTGTAGTCTCGTCACCTTAATTTTCGATACCTGTCTGTGGAATCTTTCGATCACCGCATCCCTATACTTGAGGACCCAGTTAGCCCACAAGTTTACCACTTGGTGGGTCAGGAACTCGATGGTCCTCATACCTGAGAGCAGAAAGTAGACACAGACTCTCTTGCCTATTCTTGGGACCAGTCCTTTGTCATGAATAGGTGACCCACTGACCCAAACCATAGATCAAGCCACAAAGTAGCCTACATGGCATACTTCATGACCCTCTCCATGTTCAGGGTGTCGCTCGCTAAGAAGTTCACCTGAGGTCTAGTTAGTCTGAAACGAAATGCCCTTGGTCAGAAACACTTTCCTCCATTACTTCATAGTACCTTCTATGCTGGGAAAAAAGCGTAGGGAGGAGTTTCACTGCATCACAGGACCGTAAGGACTGGGAACCTCCGGTGATCTTTATAGCCCCCTTCAACTCCCTTGACCAGGGGAGGGCTACGCAGTTTTGGCAGGTTTCTGGGTATCATACAAAAGGCCCAAGACCATGTCCTTACCTTGCCAAAATGTGTGATCTGTCTCCTGCTCTGTTGCCGAGACCTTAGGGCTTGCTGCCCTCGAGTGTGTCATGTCCGGAATCTTGCTCAACGTCTTCCACCCCCGAGCTCGCACCCGTAGGAGCCTGGGGTGGGTCGTCAGGATCACCATGGTGTCTTGTGGAGTCTCTCGACATTGAGTTGTCCGCCGTCATTTTTGTGGAACATGTTGAGCTTGGCACTCTTTCTTGAACCAGTGCTGTTATCCTCAATGTCCAGTTCTTGGGCCCCATCTTGGAATCTTTCCTCTCCCTAGGTTTCGGCGAGTCTCTTCGAACTGTCCTTCTTCCAGGACAGGCTAGAAGTACACATGGAAGGTGAGAGGGGTGGGCTGCTTCTGTCAAGGGAGAGGGCTGGATCATTCAAGCAGTCTCAATCGGCGACAAGCAGTAAGTCTTCGTCAAGGAGATCTCTCTCGGTGATCTCGAGCCCTTGCTGGTCCGGAGGTGTAACGTGTCGCCCGGGGGAGGAGCCAATTACCTTTTTTTGCCTCTTTTCCTTTGACGGGATCATTGGAGTTAGAACCAACTTCGAGAAGTCTTGCTGAAGCTTGCCAGAGTCTGTAGGAGGATTACGGACCTTGGATCGGATACTGTAGGTGAGAAGAACATAGGAGTCTGCTGCTCCTGTGGTCGAGCTGGAACTGAACTCTGTCTCAGATTGGATGGAGGAAAGGTGAACCTTGAGGCACTTGATGTCTCTACCCGCAGAATGCTGGTCGAGGCTGCGGCCAGCAGGTTTTTACCCAAGGAAACCTACAAAGTACCTGTAACTGCTTGATGAACTACCAAGAACAACTCATGGAACAAGGCCATTTCCTTGCTGAAAGAAGGAACGGTCGTCGGGGCTCCACGAGAGCGCTTGCGTTCCGTGGTTCGTCTGCGATAAGTTTAAGCTGTTCTGTCTTCCTTCTTTGGGGAAGCATGCTTGCATTTGCTTGAATGAATGCGCACCGGCATGATGTTGCATTCGGTCTACGGGATGCTATGATGTTGCGCGCTGCCGTGTTACTGCCAGGTCACGAGATGATGGTGGTCATGAGCTGAAGCGTGGACGCTAGCTGGAACACAATCACGAGATGGAAGACTATGCTACCTCGTTGTTGAAGCGTCTACTGGTCGTTGTTTGTGTGATTGCTCTGGATAGTTTCGACTGTTAAGGTTGACTCTATAATAGGTATCGCGAGCTGGCGATAGAGAACACCTTGGCTTGTGCTGGTTGTCGTGGGCAAGTGCTCCTGGAATCCTCTGGTCATGCATCTTTAGCTCATGTGTCAAAACTCCCAATGGAGTTTGGCAAGCACTACTGTGTGATCCCACAACAGGAACTGAAAGAGTACTACTGGAAGGAACTGGATGAGTCATGCTGGTCAGACGAGTGAAGGTCAAAGATCGCTGAATACGTCGAACTTGCCAACGAGGTATCACAGCTGCACCCAGCCTAAGTGCTACCTCGTCATCTCGCTCCGACGACCTGCACTCCGAAGAGCTAGAAAAGGGCATAGACAAATCCAAAACCTTTCTCATAGCCCTGCACGGAGGAGACCACCCAGGAGAAGACCTAACCTAAGAGAGGGAAAGGTGTCCCTTAAGAGGAGCAGGAACATGTTTCGGACTCTTCATTTCCTCCGCCGGCTGAGCTAACTCAGAACGAGAGAGTGGGCCATCATCCGCACACTCAGAAGCAACACTGAGATCGAGCTCTATGTCGGCAGCAAGCAGCCTTCTTAAAGAATTCAGTGACGGTCCAGTAAAGACTGAAATAGGTCGGGACACTACAGACTGCCGGTGCAATACCTTTGGAATCTCTAAAGAGGAGATGAGGTCAACCTCTGAGGATGCCGGTGTACACTTCCTCTGTGCCCTAAACTGAATCAACTCCAGCAGACCTTCCTTCGACGAGAGACAAGTGATTCCTAAATAGGGCCACAGCTGAAGTATGTCTTCAATAGAGAACAACTCCCCTGAGGCAGAGAGCAGCGCCACTTCACTAGGGGAAGCAGCTGAGTCCTACAGTCCTAAGAGTTGTCTGGGTGTCAAAGGGTCACCACTTCTACTTGATCAATCCCCAGGAGAGACCGATCGAGCAGAAGCTTCAGGAATAGATCGAAAATATGAAGAATGAAGTCAAAATTTTATTGCCTGCAAGAATGACCCAAAAGGAGACTAATCCCTCTTCGACTTCTTACGTCTACAAAATCTCTCCCAATGGGAGAATGACCATTCCTGACATTCTGCATAGGTATCCTCCTGTGTACAAGGGCATCCTCTGCAGGCCGGAAACAGGGAGTGAGGGTTGGTCTCGACCGGAGAAATGAAGGTACCATGTTTGTGACCTTCACATCCAGGACAAATCCGCACGCCAACCTAAAACAGCAATACAAACCTGGAAAAAGGAAAAAGCAAAAACAGATTAGTCAAAGGCCAATCAAAAATGTTGAGCAGTAAGAGAGAAAACGTCCGCTCTCACCCAAGCCAATAGCAAAAGTGACGAGAGAACACAGGTGTGTTTGAGCAGGGTAGCCGGTACTATCCCCTACACCTCCGCTAACAAGCGATGGGGTAGTGATACCTCGCTAAAAGTCTTATGGCTAGTTTTCCAGCTTCGCTGAAAGTATATTCCCTGACAAATAGCGGAAGGGTGTATTAGTGATGGAACAAATTACTTTCGAGATCTTATTTGTTCCAACACATTTAGAAACTTTACATCCTTGAAAATATGAAGACTCGCTCATTATTGGAAGGAAGTCACTAGAGTAGAACAAAATTGGAAGGTTCTTTTCTTTCCTGGACATGTCATCCTTCCTTGTCCCATACTGGAACAAGGAAGATGACTCCAACATCCTAACAGCATATCATATGACTGTGGAAGCTGTTAGGTTTGTTTACACGTAGAAGAGTGAGAAGATTGAATTGAATATGGATGGATAAAGTTAAAGATCTGAGAGACAAACAATTGTCATAGAAGAATGTTTGACCCTGCCAGGTGGAGGAAAGGTGTCAGAAACATGGATTCCACATTAAAATACGAAAAGATGCAGAGAAAGATGATGATATGCACAGAAAGAAAATTAATTTGCTGTACATAAAGTTTCTATAAATGTAATTTTAGAAAGGCTTATATAGCATTTCCAAGGCTTGAAAAATTACAAATTTTTAGGCCATAACTTTCATAATCTTAAATTCTGAATTTCAAGCTCAAACTTATGTTGTGAGAAAAGAAACAATGTTAAAAACAAAAATCTTTTAGTTTTAAGATATTATAGGGCAGAAAATATCAAACCTGATGGAAATGCACTACAGTATTACAGAGTATTGAATACTATAAAGACTAAAGTGAAATTCTAGGAGATTACAGACCTAGTTCATACATAGAACAAAAAAATAACTGTTTTTTATGGAGCATTTAAGAGCACTTCAAAAAGATAACTTCTAGCCTACCTTCATCTTAATTCCTAAAGTCCTTACAGCTGGGTGGATGAAATCACAGTTTACCGGATGCGATGGAGGTTGAGACAAGAACGGAGTAAGATGACCCAAGAGAGGAACCCTTCTTTCGCTCTGTTCTTTATCAGTACTCTTTTTATCTCTTCCTCTCTTTACCTCAACTTCTGATTTTTTCTTAGATGGCTGTGTCGTCGTTTTATCTTTGCTTCCTTGCTGGGGTTGCTTCTGCTTCTTCTCTGCTTCTTGCTGCACTTTTGATTCCATCTTCGCTTTCCTCTGAGCTTCCTGTTTCTCTCGCCGTTCACGCTTCAATTCTGCCTTTGATTTTCCTGATGCATCTGATTCCTTGCTTTTAGCCTCCTGACCTGCTTTTGCTGGTGCAACTTGCTGCCCTTCACCTGAAGAGGGTTTTTGAACAGCCTGCACATTCTGGACAGTTTCACGATTCACCTCCACTTTATTTGCATTATTTACCTCCACTTCTTGTTTTTCATTCTCTTTGTTACTTCCTTTTTTCTTTGATTTCTTGGCTTCTTTTCGTGCTTTCCTTTCCAGTTCTAATTCTTCACGAGACTTCTCTTGTGAATTAGAGATGACATTATTGGCATGAGCAATATCATTGCTCTGAGTAATTTTTCCCTTTTCAACCTTAGGAGAATTAGTCTTTGTAACATTCTGGGGAACAAAGTCCTTGTGTTCCACCACTATATTTTCAAGCAGACCGCATAAGCGGTCAAGTTTATTCAATCCACCGGACATCGCGAGATTATTTTTAACGTCCCGCTTCAAATCCTTATCCTCTTCATCTATATCTTTCAAGACCACAGAGTTTTCTTTCTCACCTGGTAATGAGTATTCACCAGTGATGCCTTCTAATGATGCGGAGAGAGAGCCAGGGTGTACACCCGACGGCAAATTATCACTTGACGAAGTTCCAGCCTGAGACTCGAGGAGAGAGTCTTTAGACGTCCCGCCTGCTAGATCTGAGACTTTATGGGTGTGAGGGAGCCTTGTGGGAGTACCTGCAGGGCTTGAAGGAGTTGACTTTCCAGAGCCAAATCTCTTGTTTCTGGGAGACTTACCATGCCTCCTACGTCGGGAACGATCCTGAAAATGGATTAATTGTCCATTAAAAACTACATACTGTAAGGAATTACATAAACCATTTTGAAAAACATAAGTTCTTATTAAGCTAAAGATAATTAAGTTATTCTAACTGTGAAAAAGAAAATGCTCAACAAAACACCTTTCTTGAAGTAGTATTTATGGGAAAATAAATGATGAAAAATTCAAAAACTACGATAACTTATGTACAGTACAGTACGCTGTATTGCAACTAGGGTGAAAGTTATCTTATGTTAAGAAAAGTATACTGACCACCATATCGTGTTATAATTTTCTTTAATTTCACTAAACCTAAATGATCAAGTCTAGTGGAGAATAAGTCACATTTTAATTCCAAGTGCAAAATACTGTATTAACTTTTGGAGAGAAATTAGTGCCACTCCTCTAAACAATATGAAATTTAGATAAGGGGTCCCTGCATTTATCAACACAAAGGTTATTAATTTAATCAGTTATGACCAGCAATGAAATGGAAAAACTGGGACCAATAATATCAACAATCAGTTTTCCCACATTTATCAATGCAAGGGACCCAATTTCATTCAGTAAAGACCACAGTGAAATGTAAACATCTGCTAAATAACTAGACATATAATACAAAAAATCAGTTACCTTACATTGATCAATTCTCAAGACAACATTTTGTTCATTAAAGACAACAATGAAATAAAAAAAATAGGACAAATAAAATTGAAAAGTAACTTAATAAAAACATGAGACCTATTTCTGATAAGGCACACCCAAAACAAATTGTTCTTAAATTAGAAGTGGATATTGCAGCAAGGTAAGGTTAAATAAGTAGGACAGCTATGTAAAATGACTAAAGAAGCATAAAAAACTATAAGACAGAAAGCAATGTAGCTGTAGGTGAAGGAATGATACAAAGAATCCTTAGGAAACCCTACAGTACACTGCCTTTCTTTACATTCTAACAGCAAGCTAGGAGGAATACTATAGCTGTAATGCAGAGCATTCCAGTAATCCTTCAGGACAGTTCTGTAATTACACATATATGTAAATTGAGTGCAATACAATTCTGATGAGTTCAATTAAGGGATTTTGGTGGGGAGATGTAGGGGTAGAGAGGGGGGATGTTGATGAAGGAGAGGTCTAATTGGTGAGGGATCTATGGTCGTGGTTCCATCACGCCCGTTTTCTAAACCGACACTCAAAGAGTGAGCAAGCTAGGTTTATTCCTGGCATTCCATGCATCTCTTTTTTCTTTGGTATATTCAGCAATAACTATGCCTTAAAAATGGTGCTAGAGGAGCATTTCACGGAACGAGCCCAGAAAATTATACTTATAAGTTTTGTCTGAGAGGAATAAACATGTTATCAGGGTTTTTTTTGGGGGTGAATTCAAAAGATCTACTTTAATGTTGTTACTGTTTTTTTCAATAATTTATTTCAATTGTTCATTACTTCTCTGGTAGTTTATTTATTTTCTGATTTTCTTTCCTCACTAGGCTATTGTTCCCTTTTGGAGCCCTTTGCCTTATAGCATCCTGCTTTTCCAACTATGTGTGTAGCTTAGGTAATAATAATAATAATAATCTTATTAGAAATATTTGGAGACCCTAGTGACTAATCGCCACTATGACATGGTACTGATTCTCCAGAGAAAGAAATTAAAATAGAATGAGAGAATACAAATTTGGAATCTTACATCAAACCATTCAATGACCCAAACGCACAAAAGAACATATATCTAAAGATAGAATCACAAAAGTACTAATATGAGATATGGTTGTCTGGTGACTGGTGGTTAAAGTAAATGCTTGAGAAAAGGAATAAATTCTATTCTCAGTTTAAAAAGGCACTAACTTATTGCAACTCTAAAATAGCATAAGATAATGAGAACATCATGCAGTCAGAAAATTAAAGGGACATAAATAGAGGTAAGAGCATGATTATACACAAGATCATTTGCCTTAGAATTCAATGATGAAACCAAGGTAGGCAAAAAAAAAAAATAAAGAATGAAAGAAGCACTCCAAATATGAAAAATATTTCTGACATCTACATATATAAATACATATAAATATATATATATATATATATATATATATATATATATATATATATATATATATATATATATATATACATACATACATACATACATACATACATACATACATATATATATATATATATATATATATATATATATATATATACATACATACATACATACATACATATATATATATATATATATATATATATATATATATATATATATATATATATATATATATATAGATATATATTTATATAGATATATATATATATATATATATATATATATATATATATATCTATATATATATATATATATATATATATATATATATATATATATATGTTATTTTTATTAATAAAATAAATTTTTGAATATACTTACCTGGTGATTATATAAGCTGCAACTCTGTTGCTCGACAGAAAACTCTACGTTCAAAATACGCCAGCGATCGCTATGCAGGTAGGGGGTGTACATCAACAGCGCCATCTGTCGAGCAGGTACTCAGTACTCAATGTAAACACAGAACCAATTTTCTCCTCGGTCCACTGGGTCTCTATTGGGGAGGAAGGGAGGGTCCTTTAATATATAATCACCGGGTAAGTATATTAAAAAATTTATTTTATTAATAAAAATAACATTTTTCAATATTAAACTTAGCCGGTGATTATATAAGCTGATTCACACCCAGGGGGGTGGGTAGAGACCAGCATTACTTGTTTACATTATTATGAGCTAAGTATTTTGTATTTCATTTTAGCAGTTATTCAAAATAACAAACATAAAATAAATAAGTACCTGGTAAGGAAGTCGACTTGAACAATTACTCTGCCTTTTTAAGTACGTCTTCCTTACGGAGCCTCGCGATCCTCTTAGGATGCTGAGCGACCCCTAGGATCTGAAGTATCAAGGGTTGCAACCCATACAACAGGACCTCATCAAAACCTCTAATCTAGGCGCTTCTCAAGAAATGACTTTGACCACCCGCCAAATCAAGTACGATGCGAAAGGCTTCTTAGCCTTCCGGACAACCCAAAAAAACAATAATAAAACATTTCAAGAGAAAGATTAAAAAGGTTATGGAATTAGGGAATTGTAGTGGTTGAGCCCTCACCCACTACTGCACTCGTTGCTACGAATGGTCCCAGAGTGTAGCAGTTCTCGTAAAGAGACTGGACATTCTTAAGATAAAAAGACGCGAATACTGACTTGCTTTTCCAATAGGTTGCGTCAATTATACTTTGCAGAGATCTATTTTGTTTAAAGGCCACGGAAGTTGCGACAGCTCTAACTTCGTGTGTCCTTACTTTCAGCAAAGCTTGGTCTTCCTCATTCAGATGGGAATGAGCTTCTCGTATTAACAGTCTGATAAAATAGGATAAAGCATTCTTTGACATAGGCAAAGATGGTTTCTTAACTGAACACCATAAAGCTTCAGACGGGCCTCGTAAAGGTTTAGTTCGTTTTAAATAGAACTTAAGAGCTCTTACAGGACATAAGACTCTTTCTAGTTCATTTCTAACCATACGATAAGTTTGGAATATCGAACGATATTGGCCAAGGCCGAGAAGGCAGCTCGTTTTTGGCTAGAAAACCAAGTTGTAGAACATGTAGCCGTTTCGGATGAGAATCCGATGTTCTTGCTGAAGGCATGAATCTCACTGACTCTTTTAGCTGTGGCTAAGCATACCAGGAAAAGAGTCTTTAAGGTGAGATCTTTCAGGGAGGCTGATTGTAGCGGTTCGAACCTGTCTGACATAAGGAATCTTAGTACGACGTCTAAATTCCAACCAGGTGTAACCAAACGACGCTCCTTCGTGGTCTCAAAAGACTTAAGGAGGTCCTGTAGATCTTTATTGTTGGAAAGATCTAAGCCTCTGTGATGGAAGACTGATGCCAACATGCTTCTGTAATCCTTGATAGTGGGAGCTGAAAGAGATCGTTCTTTCCTCAGATATAAGAGGAAGTCAGCTATTTGAGTAACAGAGGTACTGGTCGAGGATACGGATACTGACTTGCACCAGCTCGGAAGATTTCCCACTTCGATTGGTAGACTCTAAGGGTGGATGTTCTCCTTGCTCTAGCAATCGCTCTGGCTGCCTCCTTCGAAAAGCCTCTAGCTCTCGAGAGTCTTTCGATAGTCTGAAGGCAGTCAGACGAAGAGCGTGGAGGCCTTGGTGTACCTTCTTTACGCGTGGCTGACGTAGAAGGTCCACCCTTAGGGGAAGTGTTCTGGGAACGTCTACTAGCCATCGAAGTACCTCGGTGAACCATTCTCTCGCGGGCCAGAGGGAAGCAACTAGCGTCAACCTTGTCCCTTCGTGAGAGGCGAACTTCTGCAGTACCTTGTTGACAATCTTGAACGGAGGGAATGCATATAGATCTAGATGTGACCAATCTAGTAGAAAGGCATCTATATGAACTGCTGCTGGGTCCGGGATTGGTGAGCAAAATATTGGGAGCCTCTTGGTCATCGAGGTTGCGAAGAGATCTATGGTTGGCTGGCCCCAGGTGGCCCAAAGTCTCTTGCATACATCCTTGTGGAGGGTCCATTCTGTTGGAATTATTTGTCCCTTCCGACTGAGACAATCTGCCATGACATTCAAGTTGCCTTGGATGAACCTCGTTACTAGTGATATGTCTAGACCTTTTGACCAGGTGAGGAGGTTCCTTGCGATCTCGTACAATGTCAGAGAGTAGGTCCCTCCTTGCTTGGAGATGTACGCCAAAGCCGTGGTGTTGTCCGAGTTCACCTCCACCACTTTGCCTTGAAGGAGAGACCTGAAGCTTTTCCAGGTCAGATGTACTGCCAGTAGCTCCTTGCAGTTGAAATGCATTGTCCTTTGACTCGAGTTCCATAATCCCGAGCATTCCCGACCGTCTAATGTCGCACCCCAGCCTACGTCCAATGCGTCCGAGAAGAGAACGTGGTTGGGAGTCTGCACAGTCAGGGGAAGACCCTCTCTAAGGTTGATATAGTCCTTTCACCAAGTCAGACAAGACTTTATCTTTCCGGAAACCGGGATCGAGACCGCTTCTAGCGTCTTGTCCTTTTTCCAGTGAAAAGCTAGATGGTATAGAAGAGGACGGAGGTGTAGTCTTCCTAGTGACACAAATTGATCCACGGATGACAGTGTCCCTACCAGACTCATCCACAGCCTGACTGGGCAGCATTCCTTCTTCAGCATCTTCTGGATGGATAGCAGGGCTGGGGGCTGATCGTCTTGTTCAGCAACGTCCTCATCAGAGGGTTCCTCATCCGAAACTGATGAGGAAACGGCAACGGAGTGGGCAACGTCTGACTCGCTGAATCCGGTCGCACTGGTGGATGCGTGACGGAGCCGGACGCAATATCATGGAACTGCTGCACAGTCTGTGAACTGTCAACAACCATGGGTGCGCGAGGAAGTACAGCGTCAACCCGAAACTGTCTAGACTGTCTGGGTTGTGCAGTCAACACCCTACCGGGTTGCTGAGGTTGACGCACTGCGTCACAACAAGTCACCTCTGCTGGTTGTTGAACGTCCTGAACGTCAACAACCACCTCCGAGCGTCGCTTAACGTCAACGTGCGACTGGTAACCCACACTGGGTCGCATCGGTGGAGGAACCACCTCAACTGGCAGACGCGAGTAGGTTACCTCAGCGTCAACAGGGCGCACAACCGACCGGTTGGAAGGTTGTTGGCCAGAAGGAGGAACCACCTCAACTGGCAGACGCGAGTAGATTACCTCAGCGTCAACAGGGCGCACAACCAACCGGTTGGAAGGTTGTTGGCCAGAAGGAGGAAACACCTCAACTGGCAGACGCGAGTAGGTTACCTCAGCGTCAACAGGGCGCACAACCGACCGGTTGGAAGGTTGTTGGCCAGAAGGTTCTTCTCCGCATTAAGTCCTCTATCAAGGACGCAAGCTTGGACTGCATGTCTTGCAGCAAAGCCCATTTAGGGTCTACGGGAGCAGGTGTGGCAACAGACGGGGTTAGCGACTGAGGCGGAACCATTTACCATCCCTGAAAGCCTTGTTATGTGTGACATAATAGTACAGCAAAACTTCAAAGGCTCGACAAAAGCTGAGAAGTTGACCTGTAAACAACTTGGAGCGTCTCCTGGCTAGGCGCCAGGGCGAGTCTACCAGAATTGAGAAGTCTATCTGGGCAGAGGCATGAACTCCCAAGCCGAGAACTTCTCTCGTGTCCTATCAGACTCTCGCTCTATAAGCCAGTTTAAAAGAAGGGAAATCAAAGGCTGTATCCCTAAAACTCCTCCTGGTGCAAAAACCAGTCGCCTAGCCAACGTAACGCTCTCTAGGAGAGCGAGAGAGCACTAGCTTAAAAACAACGGCTTCGAAGTAGCTAGGCCTAGTGTAAGTTCTAACGTTTAGGCGAACGAGGAGCAGCAGTTACAAGATCCGGACGAAGATCCTTAAAAAATCATCATGATTTAATTAAAGTCCATAGGAGGCTAAGCAGCTTAAGGCTCCTCTCCAAATGACAGAGTCCTCAAGGGAATATCAGTAGGAGGGAGAACAGCAACTTCCTCATCTACAGGAACCTTGTCCGATAAAAGCTAGGTTACCTCAGTGAGTCTCTCACTGGTGCATTAGTAGCAGACCAGAAGGCAACGTCATGTAACTGCTTGACAGTCTGTGAACTGTCAACAACTGAACTGTCAACCACAACAGGTGCATGAGGACATACAGTGTCCACTCGAGACTGCTTTGACTGTCTAGACTGAGCAGTCAAAACAACTCTAGAATGCGGAGGTTGACGCACCGCGTCAAAACAAAACAACTTAGACTGTTGTTGTACCTCTCGAACGTCAACGGAAGGTTCCGTGCGTTACTGAACGTCAACATGCGGCTGGCAGGGTACACTGGAACGCATGGGTGGCGGGACTCTCTCAGCTGGAGTGCGGCAGAAGGTTGCCTCAGCGTCCACAGGACGCACAACCGTGGTTGGTTGTAGGCTAGAGGTTGGTGCAGTGTCAACCTTCTCCGCACGAAAGTCCCGCATCAATGACGTTAACTGAGACTGCATGGTCTGCAGCAAAGACCACTTAGGGTCTACAGGAGCAGGTGCGGCAACAGACGGTGTGACTGCCTGATGCGGTACCGCTTTGCCTCTCTTAGGAGGTGAGCAGTCGTCGGAAGACTGCAGCGAGTCCGAACTGACCCAGTGGCTACAACTGGGCCGTTGGACTTGCGCGGAAGGGACCGACTTGCGCTTAATAAGCCGCGAGACCTTGGTCCATGGTTTCTTACGAGAAACCTCTTCCGCAGACGAGAAGTAAATGGGCTCTCTCGTCTTTGTGTGGGTGGGGCGATCTTGGGTAGATACGCCCGAAACCACGGAGGGAAAAAACGTCTGTTCGTTGATCAAGGCCTCTCGAACCCATAAGTCGTTCGACATTACTTCTCCCCTGGGCTTGGGAGCTTGCAAGAGGTCCCGGACTAGGTGAACGACAGGCACGAACAGACGAACCCTCGGACGCAACACTGTAACACTTTGCGCATATCACTTTATCGATTTTCTGTTTTGCACTTATTTCACTGAAATCGAAACTTTTACTGATTTCTACCTGAAACACGCAATTCTACCCTTCATTAAAAGGTAGTAATTGCGAAATCAGTCGTATAATGCAGCTCATTAATACTAGCAAAAAACAGAAAACATATATAAAGATAAAAAATTCAGTGGCTGGGAAAGAGACTAAACACTAGTTCAAATAAACTACGTTTACAATCTCTCACCGCACATAGCCTGGGGACAAGAATAAAACCCTAGAAACGTTTTACCTTCTTCCCCGTACAGCGACTAGGGACGAGAGTAACACGAGAACGTTACCCGCTTGAACGGAACGTTTTCTCTCCTCTCTCTCCCTCCGTCTCTATCTCTCTCTCTCTTTCTCTCTTGATTTCGCACCTAAGAGAAGAGCCCAATTATATATCGTCAAAAAAACATGATATTTGACTAAAGGAAAAAACTGAAAGGTTTTCCAAATAAAAAGTTCCTTTAATTTAGAATTTAAAACATTTAAGCTAAGAAAGAATGAACAAAACGTCAGAATCGATTTACTCTTACTGCAAAGTGAAACCGTGATACACTCTCTCTCTATCGTAACGATAGAGCGCATGTTGAACGTCCTGAACGTCAACAACTGCGTAGTCTAAAAAACTTAACGTTAGTTCATCTTTGAAAACAGTACGAAGACTATCAAAGAAATTCTTTCATAAAACATTAAATTTAAAAAGTTTTAAATTCTTTAAAGGCTAAATACGATATAACGGGCTCAACGTTGATTAACTTCGGTTCCAAGTTAGGACCGCCTACTATCAGGAAAGGTCGCATATAAACAAAACATAAAAATTTATTTTTATATGTTTATAATAAATGGAAAGTTAATCGAAGAGGCCTAATAAAGGCGGAGAGATATAAAATATATAGATCTATAACGTGTTAAGCAAAATTACTAAAAACCTAAACACACTTCCGTCTAAGGGAAGGGTCGGCCATTTAAAAGTGAAAGAGAGTCCATACTCTCTTTGTCACCATAATTAAATCTATCCAAAACGAGTTCAAGTTTTGAGATGAAGATAAAACACCTGCATAGCGAAAGCTCAAAACTAGAATAGTGTACTTCACCAAATAGTTGTGAAAACAAATCCAGTTAGTAACAGCGAATTAGTAGGTCTTGCCGGTAGCCCGACAGAGAGAAAATTGGTTCTGTGTTTACATTGAGTACTGAGTACCTGCTCGACAGATGGCGCTGTTGATGTACACCCCCTACCTGCATAGCGATCGCTGGCGTATTTTGAACGTAGAGTTTTCTGTCGAGCAACAGAGTTGCAGCTTATATAATCACCGGCTAAGTTTAATATTGAAAAATATATATATATATATGTATGTATGTATGTATGTATGTATGTATGTATGTATATATATATATATATATATATATATATATATATATATATATATATATATATATATATATATATATATATATATATGTATGTATGTATGTATGTATGTGTATATATATATATATATATATATATATATATATATATATATATATATATATATATATATATACACACATGTGTATGTATGTGATTACAACAGATAATTGGTAGACTTCATGTATGCAACAAAGAATAAAAGTGATGATTGTAATTCCAAGAGCGAAAAAACAAGACATATAGTACAGGTATAAGATAGCCTGTAATAAATCCCAACTATGAATTCATTATTCTACTTCAAATTCCTTTTTTCTAATTACTTTACCAATCAACTCAAGCAAAATACTTCAAATGGTGAACGAGATGCGCAGAAATTGAAAATGCACCTTCAATGTTATTAATCAAATTCTATATATCAATCCTAAAAAGGTCATAAAGTTGCATAGCCTTTTACTGAACTGAATGTGAAAGTCTGAATAAAGATATAAGAAGATTGAGAATATTGTATTCTTTTATTCAATAAAGAACAATCAGTGAATAACACTGACTCCTATAAATTGCTCACTGTGCAAGGACATATAATTATTTTTATATAATGCATCAAGAGTTAAGAGAATTCTGCTAGTATTCAGACTATAGCAGCATTTAAGTCACATAGTACTGTATCTATATGACACTGATTTTCTTATAAAACATACAATATTGTAAAAGACTTCATTTGTATTTTCATATAAATGATTATAGAGATCAGATTCATTATGTACAAGTCAGACGTTGTTCTTAACTAACTTCATTAAAACTAAACTAAAGTAATAATTTAGTCACACTATCTGTCATACCAAGGATAAGTAACCTGCGGGCTTTCTAGGTTACTGAAACTATAAATAATTGTATTTATTTGTACTAGTAATCATCATTATTATCATTAAGAAAAATTGACGATGTCAGTTTTATGTGTAAGACACAAAATTAGAGGAGTACTTTGTAGAGAGCATGTCCTCGCCATGCCAAGCAGTCTTATTTTACTCTTAACTCCACTGTATACATGTACTTCAATGTATTTTTCTTCAAAATGTAATGAATTTGTCCTTGAGTCATACCCCCAAATGTCCACCAAGTTTCATTGAAAATTGGTTGGCAGTGTTTGCATAATGTTGTTCACGAACGAAAAATAAAATAAAATAAAATATTGTCTGTTTACTTAACATTACAATTATTTTCAAAGTACTGTACTGCTACGTACTTGTACTTTGATGTACCGTATTTTTTCCAAAATGTTACAGATTCATCCATAGGTCATACTCAACATGACTTCCAAGTTTGGTCAAAATTGGTACAATAGTTTTTGTGTAAAGTTGCTCACAAACAAATAAATAAATAAACTATCAAACAGACGGGTGAATACATACACTTCGCAAAATCTTTTGATTTTGGCGAAGAGCAACAATAGAAAAAAAAAATCTCAAATATTGGGCAAGTAATATTTTTTTCATATGTGTACTGTACTGTATTATCATGCGGCCCTCACTCACTTGGATATAGTAAAATGTGGCCCCGAGTTGACGAACAGTTGCCCATGCCAGTGTTATACTATTATTAACGTACACCAGGATATACAGTAGTCTGATGAGGCATGATTTAAATGACATAATTCAGCTGTACAATTTTCTGAAAATTTAATGCACAGTATAAAAAATTCGTACCCCAAAAAATACTATGACTGATAATAAACAGACTAGCATAGAGTATTGACATGCAAACATGAATTAAATAATAAGCATACATCATGCTTTGTAAACTTCAAAAGTAATAATGAAGGAAAAGATAAATTTACATCACATAATAAATGCAGGATTCCTAAAATCCTGAATGCTAACAAAGTACCTTTTGATTTCTTCTATTTACTCTTTCATGCTTGTCACTTATAGGTTCTTGAAAAAGCTTAATGAAGTAACTGAAATGTCCCATTTACCTCTTTTTTGGTAACAAACAAGACTGAATATTTACCAATATGGTTTTCATATGAAATGTTCATCAAATCCAGACAAACGACCATATCATTTCATGACATTAATAAGGATTAAACAGAACCAATCAAATTAAAATCCTTAGTCGAAGTATCATTGTATATAACTGCATTGACGAATGTATGCAATAACTCCATCCTTCCACTTATCAAATGCTTTGGCAATCTGATAAGACCTAGTAAAGTCTACGCTGAATATTAAGGATACTGTACTCCACAGCTAACGGTAGTTCTATGCTATTTCTTAATCAAACTGTGGTTAACATTTAAGACTCAATAAATTCATCACAAAAATTAATCCTGTCTGTACAGGTGATCAACTAAAAATGTTATTTTGATAATAAAATAAATTTTTGAATATACTTACCCGGTGATTATATAGCTGCAACTCTGTTGCCCGACAGACAACTCTACGGTAAAAACTCGCCAGCGATCGCTACACAGGTTGCGGGTGTGCCCAACAGCGCCATCTGTCGTCCAGATACCCAGTACTCAATGTAAACAAAGACTCAATTTTCTCCTCGTCCCACTGCGTCTCTATTGGGGAGGAAGGGAGGGTCATTTAATTTATAATCACCGGGTAAGTATATTCAAAAATTTATTTTATTATCAAAATAACATTTTTCAATATTTAACTTAGCCGGTGATTATATAGCTGATTCACACCTAGGGGGGTGGGTAGAGACCAGCAATATATGTTTACACTTTTATGAGCTAAGAGTTTTTATTTCATTTTAGAAGTTATCCAAATAACAAAAACAAAATAAATAGGTACCTGGTAAGGAAGTCGACTTGAACAATTACTCTGCCTTTTAAGTACGTCTTCCTAACGGAGCCTCGCGATCCTCTTAGGATGCTGATCGACCCCTAGGATCTGAAGTATCAAGGGTTGCAACCCATACAACAGGACCTCATCAAACCACTAATCTAGGCGCTCTCAAGAAATGACTTTGACCGCCCGCCAAATCAACCAGGATGCGAAAGGCTTCTTAGCCTTCCGGACAACCCATAAAAAAACAACATTTCAAGAGACAGATTAAAAGGATAAGGAATTAAGGAATTGTAGTGGTTGAGCCCTCACCCACTACTGCACTCGCTGCTACGAATGGTCCCAGTGTGTAGCAGTTCTTGTAAAGAGACTGGACATCTTTCAAGTAAAATGACGCGAACACTGACTTGCTTCTCCAATAGGTTGCGTCCATTATACTTTGCAGAGATATATTTTGCTTAAAGGTCACGGAAGTTGTTACAGCTCTAACTTCGTGCGTCTTCACCTTAAGCAAAGTTCGGTCTTCCTCACTCAGATGTGAATGAGCTTCTCGTATTAACAATCTGATAAAGTCTGACCAAGCATTCTTTGACATAGGCAAGGATGGTTTCTTAACTGAACACCATAAAGCTTCAGATTGGCCTTGTAAAGGTTTAGTACGCTTTAAATAGAACTTAAGAGCTCTAACAGGGCATAAGACTCTTTCTAGTTCATTGCCTACGATCTCCGATAAGCTGGGGATATCGAAAGATTTAGGCCAAGGCCGAGAAGGCAGCTCATTTTTGGCTAGAAAACCTAGTTGTAGCGAACAAGTGGCTTTTTCTGACGAAAATCCGATGTTCTTGCTGAAGGCATGAATCTCACTGACTCTTTTAGCCGAGGCTAAGCATACCAGGAAAAGAGTCTTAAGAGTGAGATCTTTCAGGGAGGCTGATTGTAACGGCTCCAACCTGTCTGACATGAAGAATCTTAGTACCACGTCTAAATTCCATCCAGGGGTAGCCAAACGACGCTCCTTGGTGGTCTCAAAAGACTTAAGGAGGTCTTGCAGATCTTTATGTTTGGAAAGATCTAAGCCTCTATGCCGGAAGACCGATGCCAACACGCTTCTGTAGCCCTTGATAGTGGGAGCTGAAAGGGATCGTCCTTTTCTCAGGTATAAGAGAAAAACAGCTATTTGAGCTACAGAGGTACTGGTCGAGGATACAGAAACTGACTTGCACCAGTCTCGGAAGACTTCCCACTTCGATTGGTAGACTCTAATGGAAGACGCTCTCCTTGCTCTAGCAATCGCACTGGCTGCTTCCTTCGAAAAGCCTCTAGCTCTCGAGAGTCTTTCGATAGTCTGAAGGCAGTCAGACGAAGAGCGTGGAGGCTTTGGAGTACCTTCTTTACGTGTGGCTGACGTAGAAGGTCTACCCTTAGAGGAAGACTACTGGGAACGTCTACTAACCATCGAAGTATCTCGGTGAACCATTCTCTCGCGGGCCAGAGGGAAGCAACTAACGTCAACCTTGTCCCTTCGTGAGAGGCGAACTTCTGCAGTACCTTGTTGACAATCTTGAACGGTGGGAATGCGTAGAGATCCAGATGTGACCAATCTGGGAGGAAAGCATCTATATGTATTGCTGCTGGGTCCGGGACTGGAGAGCAATAGATTGGAAGCCTCTTGGTCAGCGAGGTTGCAAAGAGATCTATGGATGGTTTTACCCCAAGTGGCCCAAAGTCTCTTGCACACATCCTTGTGGAGGGTCCATTCGGTTGGAATTACTTGCCCTTTCCGACTGAGACAATCTGCTATGACGTTCAAGTCGCCTTGGATGAACCTCGTTACTAGGGAGATGTCTTGACCTTTTGACCAGATGAGCAGGTCCCTGCGATCTCGTACAACGTCAGTGAGTGGGTACCTCCTTGTTTGGAGATGTACGCCAAGGCCGTGGTGATGTCCGAGTTAACTTCCACCACTTTGCCTCGAAGGAGAGACTTGAAGCTTTTCAAGGCCAGATGTACTGCCAACAGCTCCTTGCAGTTGATATGCATGCTCCTCTGACTCGAGTTCCACAGTCCTGAGCATTCCCGACCGTCTAGTGTCGCGCCCCAGCCCACGTCCGATGCGTCCAAGAAGAGAACGTGGTTGGGAGTCTGAACAGCCATGGGAAGACCCTCTCTTAGGTTGATATTGTCCTTCCACCAAGTCAGACAAGACTTTATCTTTTCGGAAACCGGGATCGAGATCGCTTCTAGCGTCTTGTCCTTTTTCCAGTGAAAAGCTAGATGGTATTGAAGAGGACGGAGGTGTAGTCTTCCTAGTGACACAAAATGTTCCACGGATGACAGCGTCCCTACCAGACTCATCCATAGCCTGACTGAGCAGCGTTCCTTCTTCAGCATCTTCTGGATGGATAGCAGGGCTTGATCTATTCTGGGGGCTGATCGTCTTGTTGTTCAGCAACGTTCTCATCAGAGGGTTCCTCATCCGAAAACTGATGAGGAAACGGCAACGGAGTGGGCAACGTCTGGCTCGCTGAGTCCGGTCGCACTGGTGCATGCGTGACGGAGTCGGACACAACATCATGGAACTGCTGCACAGTCTGTGAACTGTCAACAACCATGGGTGCGCGAGGAAGCACAGCGTTAACCCGAGACTGTCTAGACCGTCTGGGTTGTGCAGTCAACACCCTACCGGGTTGCTGAGGTTGACGCACTGCGTCAAAACAAGTCACCTCTGCTGGTTGTTGAACGTCCTGAACGTCAACAACCACCTCCGAGCGTCGCTTAACGTCAACGTGCGGCTGGCAACCCACACTGGGTCGCATCGGTGGAGGAACCACCTCAACTGGCAGACGCGAGTAGGTTACCTCAGCGTCAACAGGGCGCACAACCGACCGGTTGGAAGGTTGTTGGCCAGAAGGTTCGGTAGCAACCTTCTCCGCATTAAAGTCCTCTATCAAGGACGCAAGCTTGGACTGCATGTCTTGCAGCAAAGCCCATTTAGGGTCTACGGGAGCAGGTGCGGCAACAGACGGGGTTAGCGACTGAGGAGGTACCGCTTACCATCCCTGAAAGCCTTGTTATGCATGACATAATTGTACAGCAAAACTTCAAAGGCTCGAAAACAGCTGTGAGGTTGACCTGTAAAAAACTTGGAGCGTCTAATGGCCAGGCGCCAGGGAGAGGCTACGAGAATTGAGAAGTCTATCTGGGCAGAGGCATGAACTCCCAAGCCGAGAACTTCTCTCGTGTCATATCAGACTCTCGCTCTATAAACCAGTTTAAAAGAAGGGAAAGCAAAGGCTGTATCCCCCAAACTCCTCCTGGTGAAAAACCAGTCGCCAAGCCAACGTAAAGCTCTCTAGGAGAGCGAGAGAGCACTAGCTTAAAAACAACGGCTTCGAAGTAGCTAGGCCTAGTGTAAGCTCTGACGTTTAGGCGAACGAGGAGCAGCAGTTACAAAAAGATCCGGACAAAGATCCTTAAAAAATCATCATGATTTAATTAAAGACCATAGGGGGCTAAGCAGCTTTAGGCTCCTCTCCATCTGACAGAGTCCTCAAGGGAATATCAGTAGGAGGGGGAACAGCAACTTCCTCATCTACAGGAACCTTGTCCGATAAAAGCTGAGTCTCAAGCAAGGGAGAGACCTACCGTGGTGGCAATGCTTTACAAGCAGAGTCCACACTCACTGGTGCATTAGTAGCGGACCAGAACGCAACGTCATGTAACTGCTTGACAGTCTGTGAACTGTCAACAACTGAACTGTCAACCACAACAGGTGCGTAAGGACGCACAGCGTCCACTCGAGACTGCTTTGACTGCCTAGACTGAGCAGTCAAAACAACTCTAGAATGCGGAGGTTGACGCACAACGTCAAAACAAGTCAACTCCGATTGTTAGTGAACGTCTTGAACGTCAACAGGAGCATCAGCAAGTGGCCTAACGTCCAAATGCGGCTGAAAAACCACACGAGACCGCATCGAGTGTGGTTCTCAACAACCTGACTGACGTGACTAAGCTACGCCAACGTCAATAGTAAGCACAAAGGAACGTTAGGTTGGCTGAAAGCCAGGATATCGATGAGATAAACGGCTAGCTCAACGGACTAATCGGCAGAATAGTCTTCCATAAGGGAGGCAAGCATATACTGCATGTCTTGCCATACAACCCATTAAGGATCAACGGAAATGGTTGTGGTAAGAGACGAGGGTAACGTCTGTGACCGCAACACTTTGCCAACAAAAAAAGACTCTCGGAGTCTGTGTTACGCTTTTGTTAGGCGGCGAGCAGTTATCCGATGACTGCATAGGGTCAGAGCTGTCCTAATGGTTGTAATCAGGACGCTGGACTTGTCCTGAAAGGACTGACTTTCGCTTAAGGGCTTCGAAACCTTGTGACAGGTTTCTTATGCGAAAAGCCTTCGGATGACGAGGAGAAACAACGTCTCTCTCGTCTTATGGTAGGGGAGATCTTGGTAAGATACACCCGATACCATAGAGGGAAAACGTCTGTTCGTTGATCAAGGCCTCTCGAACCCATAAGTCGTTTGACATTACTTCTCCCCTGGGCTTGGGAGCATGCAAGAGGTCCCGGACTAGGTGAACGACAGGCACGAACAGACGAACCCAACACTGTAACACTTTGCGCATATCACTTTATCACTTCGATTTTCTGTTTTGCACTTATTTCACTGAAATCGAAACTTTTACTGATTTCTACCTGAAACACGCAATTCTACCCTTCATTAAAAGGTAGTAATTGCGAAATTAGTCGTATAATGCAAGCTCATTAATACCAGCAAAAAAAACAGAAAACATATTTTAAGATAAAAAAAAATCAGTGGCTGGGAAAGAGACTAAACACTAGTTCATATAACTACGTTTTCAATCTCTCACCGCACATAGCCTGGGGACGAGAATAAAAAACTAAAAACGTTTTATCCTTCCTCCCCGTACAGCGACTAGGGACGAGAGTAACTCGAGAACAACGTTACCCGCTTGAACGGAACGTTTTCTCTCCTCTCTCTCCCTTCGTCTCTATCTCTCTCTCTCTCTTTCTCTCTTGATTTCGCACCTAAGAGAAGAGCCCAATTATATTTCGTCAAAAAAACATATTATTTGACTAAAGGAAAAAACTGAAAGGTTTTCCAAATAAAAAGTTCCTTTAAAATAGAATTTAAAACATTTAAGCTAAGAAAGAATGAACAAAACGTCAGAATCGATTTACTCTTACTGCAAAGTGAAACCGTGATACACTCTCTCTCTATCGTAACGATAGAGCGCATGTTGAACGTCCTGAACGTCAACAACTGCGTAGCATAAATAAACTAAACGTTAGTTCATCTTTGAAAACAGTACGAAGACTATCAAAGAAATTCTTTCATAAAATATTACATTTAAAAAGTTTTAAATCCTTAGCTCTTTAAAAGCTAATTACGATATAAAGGGCTCAACGTTGATTAACTTCGGTTTCCAAGTTAGGACCGCCTACTCTCAAGAAAGGTCGCATATAAACAAAACATTAAAATTTATTTTTATATGTTTATAATAAATGGAAAGTTAATCGAAGAGGCCTAATAAAGGCGGAGAGATATAAAATATATAGATCTATAACGTGATAAGATAATTACTAAAAGCCTAAACACACTTCCGTCTAAGGGAAGGGTCGGCCATTTAAAAGTGAAAGAAAGTCCCTACTTTCTTTGTCACCATAATTAAATCTATCCAAAACGAGTTCAAGATTTAAGATGAAGATAAAACACCTGCATAGCGAAAGCTCAAAACTAGAATATAGTACTTCACCAAATAGATGTGAAAAACTCCAGTTTAGCAACAGCGAGTAAGTACGTCTTGTCGATAGCTCGACAGAGAGAAAATTGAGTCTTTGTTTACATTGAGTACTGGGTATCTGGACGACAGATGGCGCTGTTGGGCACACCCGCAACCTGTGTAGCGATCGCTGGCGAGTTTTTACCGTAGAGTTGTCTGTCGGGCAACAGAGTTGCAGCTATATAATCACCGGCTAAGTTAAATATTGAAAAAACTATCATAATGAATGTACATGTACGTAAGTATAAAAATTTTTTTGGTTAGTCAATATATATATACTGGTACAGTATGTACATTATCTATATACATATATATGTGTGTACATATATATATATATATATATATATATATATATATATATATATATATATATATATATATATATATATATATATATATATATATATATATATATATATATATATACAGTACATATCTTTTGTAACTAGATATATATTCAGATTTAATATATACAAAAAGCAGAAACTAACAAAATGGCCTCACCTTTGTTTTTAAAAGGGTTTTTGAATGAGTACCTGTGTTTCAGTAGCTACTTATTCTACAGTACTTGTTTACTGTACCTGGACAGACTGGATTTACTATAAAATACACACACTAGTGTATCATCAAATTATGAGTTTAGTACATCTACCAAAGGTTACTATTACAAAATATGCCTACAAATTCTTGAAAGGTATAATTTTGGCACACTAAAATAATGATCTACAATACAATAACTGGAGGCTCTAACAAGAGTTAAGTACAGCGCTGTATTGCAATGTACATTTGTTACAAAGTATGATGTTACCTTCATTATGAACATAATACGTAAGTAAAGCAGAAATGTAATTCATGTTAGTAAATTTACAGCAAAAAAAGGTTTGCAGGGATTTGAAAAGCATAAGATAATGCAATTGCTCCACCTCTGCTTCAACACTTGCTGTATGCTTCTTTTTTTTTCTTTTACGAGAATCATAATAAACAATGTTTTGTTCTCTGTCTCTCTCTTCAAAAGATGCCATTTCAAAACTCTCAATTCTTTACACACCAAAAGAAATGGTGAATTAATGTGTGATACACCAAATGATGTTCCTTTCAGAAACATTTAGTCATATAAATCAACTGACCTGACAATTATCAAGAACATGAGACAAAATGATCACAAATCAACGATAAGCGTTGAAAAAAAATTATAATGAGAATCAATGAGTAGGACAAAAAAAACATCTAAATTTCTACTTGAACTTGCATGGCACTGACAACAATAAACAATCTGATGCAGAGGGCAAGCTGATGATAAAAAGACTAAAAAGGGAAACATGAAGACATGAGTTCTAATTTGAGTAAAAGTAGGACAAATAAACGGTTGCACTCTCATACTCACAGGAGGAGCCATGACTATTCTGATGTTTTTGCTGCAGGGATGAATGCAATTGTTAAAAAATGTAGATTTAAAAAAATAAGAGAGTTGGTAATTAATTTTGTCACAGAATTCACGTGTAATAGGTCTCTCTCTCTCTCTCCCTCTCTTTCTCTCTATAAGCCATAAAGTGTATGTACCTTCTCTACAATAACATATGATAAAAAAAATTCTGCATTTTACCACAAAACCACTGAAAGTACATCTTATACCACTCGTAAAAATTTCATATTTTATCTTGCTTCCCTATCCTGCAGAAAAAAATACTGTTAAGAACAAATTAAAATGATATTTTCATAATAAAATAAATTTTTGAATATACTTACCCGCTGGTTATATAAAAGAGCTGAAGTCCCTGACGCCAGGGCAGAAAATTCAAATCTCGCGCTATCGAAGATACGCCAGGTGTACCAACCGCACCCTAGCGGTAGAACAGGTGGAACTACACACCAACTCCAGTTCTTCCATGCCTCATAGCCATACCATAGGTAGTCTCTAGAGGGGAGGAGGGAGGGTGTTAAATTTATATAACCAGCGGGTAAGTATATTCAAAAATTTATTTTATTATGAAAATATCATTTTTAAATATAAAACTTACCCGCTGGTTATATAAAAGAGCTGATTGACACCCCTTGGTGGCGGGTCAGAGACAGCTACATACAGAAAATTCACTTAAGGGTTACATACAATAAACTTAAGCAGTTCTCACCTGATAAGGAAGCTGACAGCAATGATACTCTGCCTCATTTCGTCCGCTATCCTTAAGAGATCCAGTAATCCACTCGGGCTGAAAATCTCTAGGAGCTGTCAAACGGTACAAACACCTATAACATGACAGGACCTCAACCAATACCCTTGTTCCGGGTGCACTCAAGGAACAAATTGACCACCTAGCCAAATCAAAGATTGTGGAAGACTGACGCCCAATCTCCACAAACAACCATAACAAACGAGTTCCAAGAGATAGAAAAGGGGTATTAGGAAAAAAGGGAACGTAGTGGTAGATCATTCACCTACTATCACATTAGCAGCTATAAAAGGACCCAACGTAAAAAGATCCTCATAGCGAGTCTGAACATTCTTCAAATAATGGGATGCAAAAACAGACTTACTTCTCCAAAATGTTGTATCCATCAGACTTTGCAGAGAACGGTTCTGTTTAAAGGCCACTGAAGTCGCTACCGCTCTGACTTCATGTGTCTTGACTTTGAGGAGCCTCTGATCCGACTCATCACACTGAGCATGAGCTTCTCGAATCAACAATCTAACGAAAAAAGACAAGGCATTCTTGGACATGGGCATCGAGGGTTTCCGAACTGCACACCACAGAGCGTCTGAGTTACCTCTCAGATTCTTAGTTCTGTCCACATAACACCGTAGAGCTCTAACTGGACAGAGAACCCTTTCCAATTCATCGCCAGTCAAATCCGAAAGGTTAGAAATCTCGAAGGATTTGGGCCATGGTCGAGAAGGGTTTTCGTTCTTGGCCAGAAACCCCAGTTGCAAAGAACAAATGGCTTTCCCATTCCGAAAACCAATGTTCTTGCTTAAAGCGTGAACTTCACTAACTCTTTTCGCAGTGGCGAGAGTAACTAGAAAAAGGGTTTTCAAGGTTAAGTCCTTAAATGAAGCCGAGTGTAAAGGCTCAAATCTGTCACTCATGAGAAATTTAAGGACAACATCCAAATTCCAGGCGATGGGAGCCGTTTGAATCTTCTTGGTCGTATCAAAAGACCTAAGTAAATCTCGTAGATCCTTATTATCAGAAAGGTCTAGGTTCCTGTGTCGAAAAACCGTCGCCAACATACTCCTGTAACCTTTAATAGTTGATGACGAGAAGTTATGCTTAGTTTTAAGGTCCAAGAAAAAATCTGCTATTTGGGAAAGCGATGTACTGGAAGAGGAAATCGCGTTAGTTCTACACCATTCCCTGAACAACTCCCACTTGGACTGATACACCTTGATGGTTGAAGACCTTCTTGCCCTTGCAATTGCCTTGGCTGCCTTCTTCGAAAATCCTCTAGCTCTAGCGAGTTTTTCGATAGTCTGAAGGCAGTCAGACGTAGAGCTCGGAGGTTTTGATGATTTCGGGCCAAGTGAGGTTGTCTGAGAAGATCGGGTCTCATGGGAAGGCTTCTCGGGACATCCACCATCCATTCCAGTACCTCTGGAAACCAGCTCCTTGACGGCCAGAACGGAGCTATCAGTGTCATTCTGGTCTCCTCGTGTGAAACGAACTTCTGAATCACTTTGTAAAGGATCTTGAACGGAGGAAAGGCATAAACCTCCATGTGTGACCAGTTCATCAGAAAAGCGTCTATGTGAAAAGCTTCGGGATCTGGAACCGGAGAGCAGTAACACTCTAGTCGTTTGGTCTTCGCGGTGGCAAAGAGATCCACGAGGGGTCGACCCCATAACCGCCACAGACTCTTGCAGATGTCCGGGTGCAGAATCCATTCTGTGGAGAGAACCTGACCTTTCCTGCTGAGTCTGTCTGCGCTCACATTGTTGACTCCCTGGATGAACCGCGTCAAAAGAGTCACCTTCCTTTCCTCCGCCCAGATGAGGAGCAGTCTTGCAATCTCGAACAGAGGCCAAGAGTGGGTCCCGCCTTGTTTCGCAATATAGGCCAGAGCTGTCGTGCTGTCCGAATTGACTTGGACTACCTTGCCCCTGATCTGCTTTTCGAAGCCGATGAGAGCCAGATGAATAGCTAAAAGCTCTTTTTGATTGATGTGGAGAGAGGTTTGCTCCACCGTCCAAGTCCCCGAAAGTTCCTGCTTCTCTAGAGTGGCTCCCCACCCCGAGTTGGAGGCGTCGCAACACAACACGAGGTTTGGGTTCCTCTGAAGTAAAGACAAGCCTTCTTTCAGTCTGGGCTCGTTGTTCCACCAATGAAGATGAGACTTGATGGAAGTCGAGATGGGAATGCAATCCCTGTCGAGGCTGTCCCCTTTCTTCCAATGGCGGTTGAGATGAAACTGAAGAGGACGCAAGAACAACTTCCCCAGGGTCACGAACTTCTCTAACGACGAGAGAGTCCCCAGAAGACTCATCCAATCTCTGACAGAGCAAAGATCTCTCTTCAGGAACGTTTGTACTTTTAGGAGGGCTGCTTGGATTCTCACCGACGACGGAAAAGCCCGAAAACTCCGACTGTGAATCTCCATCCCCAAATAAAGAATCTCCTGGGATGGAATGAGTTGTGATTTTTTCGAGCTCACCAGGAGACCCAGTTCTCTGGAGAGATCCAAAGTCATCTTGAGGTCCTTCAAACAACAATCGGCTGAGGAGGCTCTTATCAGCCAATCGTCCAGATACAGAGAGGCCCTGATTCCCCTCGAATGCAGCATGCTTGCCACGTTCAGCATGATCTTGGTGAACAATAGAGGAGCCGTGCAGAGTCCGAAACAAAGAGCCCTGAACTGGAAGACCTTGTTTCCGTCCATGAACCTCAGATAACGTCTGCAGCTGGGATGAATCGGAAGGTGGAAATAGGCATCCTGAAGATCTAAAGAGACCATCCAATCGTCCTTCCTCACAGCTGCCAGAACTGTTTTCTGAGTCTCCATGGTGAACGTCGAGTTTTGGACGTAACCATTGAGCACACTTACGTCCAGAACCGGTCTCCACCCCCCGGAACTCTTGGGTACTAGAAAAAGGCGGTTGTAAAACCCCGGAGACGTAACATCTTGCACTTCCTCTATTGCTCGTTTCTCTAATAAAAGAGACATCTGTAGAAGCATGGCTTGTTTCTTGGGACCCTCTCTGTATTTGGGCGAAAGATCCACTGGATCTGTGACTAAAGGAGGATTGGTCAGGAAAGGGATCTTGTAGCCTTCCTTTAACACCTGGACGGACCAGGGGTCCGCTCCATTCCTCTCCCAAGCCTCCCAAAAGTGAGTCAACCTGGCCCCCACTGCTGTCTGAAGGAGAGGGCAGTCAGACTTTACCTCGGCCGGACTTGCCCCCTCTGCCTCTAGGTTTCCTTCCTTCTGGTTTAAAAGAGCCTCTTCCAGAGGGCTTCCCACGAAAGGACTGAGGACGAAACCCAGAAGAAGATTCCTTAGGTTTTCGAGAGGAGAATGACGGAGGCAAAACTTTCCTAGACGAATGAGTAACTAAGTCATGTGTGGCCTTCTGAGTGAGAGCAGTAGCCACCTCGCCCACTAATTCCTGAGGAAATAAAGAATTAGACAAAGGTGCGAAAAGAAGGCCTGTCTTCTGATAGGGAGACACTCCTGCGGAGAGGAAGGAGCACATCGTGGCCCTTTTCTTGAGAATTCCAGCTGTAAACAAGGCAGCAAGTTCGTTGGAGCCATCTCTCACACCTTTGTCCAAGCAGGACATCAAATGAACTAAACCACTAGTGTCCGTTTCCGTCATATCAGAGACCCTCTTACTCAAAGCCCCCAAAGCCCAGTCCAAAAAATTAAAAACTTCGAAGGCCCTGAAAAGACCTTTAAGCAAATGGTCGAACTCTGGAATGGACCACCAAATCTTCGTCTTCCTTAAGGCAAGACGACGAGAAGCATCTACCAAACTTGAAAAATCCCCTTGTGCAGAAGAAGGAAAACTCAAGCCCAACACTTCACCAGTCTCATACCACACACTAGATTTAGAGGCTAACCTAGCGGGAGGAAAGGCAAAGGCCGTCTTGCCAAAAGCTTTCTTGGAGTCCAACCAAGAACCCATTAACTTCAAGGCCCGCTTAGAAGATCGAGAAAGAACCATCTTGGTGTAAACTGGAACCTTAGTAGCTTTACCTAAGATGAATTCAGAAGGCGGAGAACGAGGGGCCACAGGGGTAAAAGAATCCGGGAAAATTCCAGTCAAGATAAGCATAAACTTGCGAAGGTCCACAGCATGCTGATAATGCTTCTCCTCCTCATTCTCAGAGACTTCCTCAATAGGATTATCCTCATCCGACTTTTCCTCTGGTTCGTCTTCTGGCAGTGCAGCAACAGCCGCAGCCTGAACCGAAGGAACAACGTCTGGATGGGACTGCCTGTCAAGGCCAACATCTGAGTCAATTTGGTGGGGAGAAGTAGAAGTAGATTGATGCGAAACACGGACATGTAGACGATCATCCTCAACCAACAACTGCTTAGACCGCTTAGAATTCGACTGTTGTTGAACAGAAGAACGCTTGAAATCAGAAGGTAACTGTTGAAGATCGCCGCGAGGTCGCGTAAAGTCCGAGGAATGTTGCTGCGAACGATCAAAGTAGTCAGGATGTCGCCGCTGTAAACCAATGTTTTGACGCGCAGCGTCCAAAAGTTGTTGCCGCGGGCGATCCACTACTTCAAATTGTTGCCGCGTCTCGTCCACTTGTCGACGCCGATGCTCTTCCCCGCGACCAGAAAACGCAAACTGGTCAACCAAAACTCTCTGACGCGACTCATCAAAATCAACCTGGCGTTGAACACTGTGAATGGGAGACCGTCTAAGTGATAACTCGTCAAGGCCATAAACCATCGAACGTTTGTGCGATAACTGGTCTGACATCGAACGCCCAGACACAACGCCAACACCTGGTTGATAAGAATCCATCAACGACGAGAGTTGTTCCTTCATAGACAAAAGCGCAGTCCATTTCGGATCAACAGAACTCCTAGAAGGAAGATTCGCACTAATGTCACCACGCATTTCAGGGGAAGAAAGCCAATCCGATGGAAGAGGAGGTGCATGAATAGTTACAAGATCCGAATCGGAAGGAATCATATCCGCACGAACACGGTGATCTGAACGTTTGGCCGGAGTGCAAGCGCTGGGAGAACGGAAACGTTCCGGTGAACCCCACGAACTACATCCTGGCCGCACAGGCGATTCCCGACGCTGTGAAGCAACATGGGAGCGTTTAAGCGGTCTCGACGCTCGCCGCCAGATCTCACTTCCCGACCCTTCATCGGAAGACGGGGATAACGTATGAACCTCACCTTTCCTACGATGAGGGTGAACGACCTGAGCTACGGCAACAGGAACGTTCGAGGGGACGTCTGCACGATTGATGACGCTTCTCGTTCCCTTAAGCCGTTCGACATTACTTCTCCCATGGGTTCGAGAGCTCGAAAGAGGTCTAAGGCTAGGTGAACGACAAGATCGTGCCGACGCACCCTCCGCAACACTAAACACATTATCAACACTTGTCACAACACCGAGAGAGTCACGATTCTTCGGTACCACATCAGACACTCGTGTCGACGCACCTTCCGCAACACTAACCACATTATCAACACTTGTCACAACACCGAGAGAGTCACGATTCTTTGAAACACTTTCCACAGTTCCGATAGGATCACGGTTTTTCAATACCTTTAACTCTGAAAAGATAGTACAGTATTTCTATCGGCTGCTAAGGACTCAACTTTCTCACCAAGAGACAAAATAGCAGTAAACATGTCCTTCATAGTAGGTTCCTGATCTACCACCACAGGGGAAGGAACAGGATTAGGAACAGGTAAATTAGGTAAGGTTCTATCCACAGATCGGGAAGAACTACGCCTAACTCTATCTCTCTCTAATCTCCTAACATAACGATCGTAAGTAACAAAATCATCATTAGTTAAGGAAAGACACTCATTACACCTATCATCTAATGAACAAAATTTACCCCTACATTTTACACAAATAGAATGAGGATCAATAGATCCATTAGGAAGTCGTGTACGACAACCCTCACTAACACACCTACGCTGAGCAGGGGAGGAGTCGGCCATTTTAAAGTTAACGTGAGAGACCGACAAGCAAAAAGTAAGGGAAAAAACAATAAAGAAAATCTCAACAAAAAGATTTCAAGATAAGAACCAAGGAAAATTAATCCACGATAGCTTAAACTCAAAAAAGAACGTTGTACATCACCAAACAACTTCCCAAGAGAGTAAAAACACGAGAGCGAACTTCTGTATGTCAGTCAGCTATGACGGCAGAGAGAAGAACTGGAGTTGGTGTGTAGTTCCACCTGTTCTACCGCTAGGGTGCGGTTGGTACACCTGGCGTATCTTCGATAGCGCGAGATTTGAATTTTCTGCCCTGGCGTCAGGGACTTCAGCTCTTTTATATAACCAGCGGGTAAGTTTTATATTTAAAATTCAAAGACTATCCATGTATTGTGATCAAAGAAGAAGCAATGACTGCACTTAAAGAGTATTATAAAAATACTCATGTAATGTACAAGAGACAATGCATGGTAACAAAATACAGTATTGTATTAACAGTACCTGTACTTGACATTTAAAAATTCAAAGACTATTCAATTACAGTACTGTACCTGTATTCTCATTTCCAAGTTTTAGGGCGTACAGTTAGACACAGGAATTCCTGCCACACCTCACTTTGAGAAAATGCACTCTTCCACACCCCGACTGCATGGTGGGTAACCAAACCGAGGTTGTAGGGAGAGGTGATGGATGGGGAAAAATGGAGGAACTCGCAGCGCAATAAGGGAGTGACAGGGTGCACAATATGAGCGAGGTGCGCCAGGAATTCTTGTATCCAACTGTATAATAAATTGTTCCCTAACAAAACCTTGAAAAATCTATTCAATAGAAGTTTTATATATAAACTAAACTTATCTAGATAGAAATAAGGAGGATTTAATTTTCATCAAATGATTTCCCCCAAGTTTACTTTTTGGCCATTTGTAAAATGCCCATGTGTAAAATACATGGGAAAATATTACTTTACAAAGAATTACAGTGCAATTATGCTATAGTAACCCCTCACACCCAACCTTTACTTGACAACTGAGAGGCATGGTAGGAAACCCAGATATTTTTGGAATACACTCCACCCTATAAAGACCTAACCTAGGGTGACAGATCCTATCTGAATAGGGGCGGGGGGGAGGGGGCGGTATGGAGCATCCACTAACTTAACCTATGAGGCAATAAATCATAGAAAAATATCTGATACCATACAATGTACTCATTATCCCTATCCCAAAAAGGATATGTTTAGCTCCTGATATTAACCCAAACTACTCTGACATTACTACTATGTGGTCCAACACTTTCGTTCAACAAATGGAGATGGGTTGTAATACATTTGAAAACATTCCTTTATTAATAAAAGTAACATCAAATAACGAGTACATACCAAAATGACAAATTCGGAGATAATTTGTATTTTTCCTAACCATACAAACCTTAGCTATTTACATTGGGTTTACCTTTTAGTGTAGCTGAAATGGCGAGCCATTAGAATTTAACGAGGGTGTATTACCCCCCCGCGCTAGTTAGCAGGGGGGTAGGGGAGTGGTAGCTTCACTTCACTTAGAGGTAGGACTTGTCTTGGGGGACAGGGCTGGCGGGCAAATATGTGTAAATAGCTAAGGTTTGTATGGTTAGGAAAAATACAAATTATCTCCGAATTTGTCATTTGTTCCGTAACCGAAATACAAACCACGCTATTTACATTGGGTGACTTACCCCTTAGGAAGGGTGGAAAGTCCCCAGCCATACTGGCTTTGGCTTTACCCGGGAACTCAGAATCCGAGTGAGTCGCACTCGAGAAAAGGAGTCCCTACACCTCACAAGTTCCTTGCTCCGCAAGGAACCGTGTGGCCTACATAAGCTTGTGTGTGAAGGAAGAAGTGTGACCCGTCCTAGGCAGTTGACCTGAAGTTCCAGAAGGAACTCTGGGTTAGGACGTTCCCAATACCACCTCGTCAGGGTATGGGGGACGCGACAGTATTGACTCAATACTTGGAACACAAGGAAGCATGGTTTACCTGCAGAGGTTCGAGGTCAGCTATGCAGAGACCAGGATGCTGCTTCCCCAGTAGAGGGGACGATGAAGAAAGAAGTAAGGGCCAGAAATACTTCTTTCGTTCATGCAGACTAAAACCTGATAACAATGCCCTCAACCTTCTGCTACCTGTCCAAAAAGGAGCCTGAGGTTAGACCAGCTGTTGTGTAGCCACCACAGAGCGATAGAAACGTATCGATACTCCTGTGGGTCACATCCTGCAGGAAGCGGGCTGCGAAGGTCATTAGACTCTTCCAGACTCCAGCTTGTAGCACCTGCGTCACAGAGTAGTACTACTCGATGGCGAGGGACGTTGCGATGTATTCGACATCGTGCTGTAGGGCGACGTGACGGGGGAGGGTCTGGATTCAGGTCGAGATGAATGTCCTTGAGTCCGAGCTGAAGAGGTATACTGGAGACTCTCCCCTGTGTCCTTCCTGTGCTCCCAACCCGACTGCATGTGAGGACAAACTGCAGCTGTTCCCAAAGATAACCCCTCGATTCCTTTACTGGCAAGAAGGAGAAGGTTTGGGTTATCTGATACAGAATGGCGACTCAAAATCTTGAAGGAGTTGGACCGAAGGGCCGGGACCCCAAGATTCTGAGTCTAGCAAACAACTCAGGAGCGAACCTGAATGTTGCCTTCCCCTATTCCTTAAAAAGGGCGGAGTTGTACGAGACCACGAAGATTGTTTACACACTGGGCGAGGCCAGAGTGAGCAGGAGCACCGTCCCCCAAGACGGAATACGATCAGAGGCCTGACGTAATGGTTCTAGAGAAGATCTCTTAAGGGACTAAAAAGTCCGAACCATGCTCCATGGAGGAGGTCTCACTCCGACTGGGGGCAGGGACGTTCGCAGCTTCGCATGAGCGAAGAAAGGTCCAGCGGGAAGGAAAAAGTCTACTCCTTTCAGCCTGAAGGCCAGAGAAAGGCTGAGCGACAGGCTTCATTGCCGAGAGCGGAAAGGAGTTTCCTCCCGCCGAAAAGCAATAAGTCCGTTATTGCTGAAGAAGAGGCCTCAAGGGAAGAGGTATCTCTCCCACGACACCAACCACAGAAGACTCTCCACTTCGCCAGGTAGACCCCTGCGGATGACTATCGCAGGTGACGCGACCTCCGCTCCGCGACTGTAGCGGGTTGTCTCTTCTTGAGGAGGAGGCGTAGTGTCTCCAGGCGTGAAGCCGAAGCGATGCCACGGCTCGTGAAAGATGTTGTAGTGTGGTTGTTTGAGTAGCCTGTGCCGTGGGAGAAGCTCTCCCGGGAGTTCCGTCAGAGGAACCAGAGGGTCCGGAAACCGTTCCACGTATAGTCACAGTGGAGCTCTCAGGGCCATCGAAAGGTTGACAGACAACCTGGTCTTGTTGAGACCCATTCTCAACAGACAACAATGGTGGGAACACGCAGGCGTCGATGTTGTCCCACCATCACCGGAAAGCATTTTGCCAAAGAGTCTTGGGGTCTGAGACTGGGGGGAAGAACAGCGGAAGCTTGAAGTTCCAGGCTGTCGCGATCAGGTCCCCCAGGCCAGGACTTGCTGGCTACTAAAGGCCAAAGACCCCCAGGTACACTCTCTCTACGAGGCTCTGCTCGGATAGTCGGAGAGAACATTCCTCTGCCCGGAATGAGCGAGCCGATAGTGGTATAGAGAGGACCTCGGATCATCTCAATATTTCTACTGCAAGATGCGAAGGTATGAAAATGCGTCCGTTGCCGGTTGGAATACGCCAGTACCATGAAGTCGTCGCGCACGGAGCGACTCGGCAGGAACTGTAGGATCTGTAGAGGGGCCAGACTACGGCCCCTAAGCCTGCTTGAATGATGGAGAGGTATCCTTCAGGTCCCGACCATAGGCCTGAACCGGAACATGCCCCCCCCCCCCCCCCTTTTCTTTGACGAGTCCGAGAACAGCATCAAAATGTGGGGAAAGGACGAGAATATCCACTCCCATTAAGAGGTTCCATAGTTCAACACCCATTGCAGGTCTAAACGTTCCGCTGGTCCCATAGGGGCCAGAAAGTCCGGTTAGTCGTTGCTTTGATACCACCGGAACTTGGGCCGCCCCACAGGGAACTTATCCTGAGGCGACCGTTCGGGACTTTAGACGGGTCAATGAGGAAAAGAGACCCAGGAAACGTTCCAAGGTAGGGCTGAAAGCTCTGCTTGACTGAGAACAGGTACTGCGACTCTCCTCAGCCTTGCCACAGTCAACTGAAGGGAAGGCTCGGAGAAGGAGGCAACAGCATCTGGCGTCCCCAGGCGGTCACCCATCCAAGAACTGACCAGACCCAATATTGCTTAACTTCGCTGATCGGACGAGAAGCGGTGTTTCCAACGTGGTAAGGCCGTTGGCTCAATATCATGGCTAGATACTCCAGATGTTGAGGCAGAAGTAGAGAAGGCTCCTAGCAAATTACCATGATCCCTCATGGTAAGGACCCGGAAGCTTGCCCCGGCGTTGAAGAAGGTCGAACCCGAGCCTACCGGAGTTGACCAGACCTCCAAAAGGCGAAGGAGGCGGAAGCCTGCTACTGAGCGGCCATAAGGAAAGCAGGGAGAGTTCTCTGGGGAAAAACCTCCGATGCTGCGGCGGGATCGCCACACCGCATCTTAAGTCTAGGCTGAATTCCAAGAGCTTCCTGGAAGATGGATGGAATGGAAACTGGAAGTACCCGTCCTTCCGATCCAGGGCCTAAGGAGTCCTGTCGCCTCATTACCAGTCTGATCGATTCTGCTGCTCCACGCTGGACGAAGTTTGTTCGACAAACTTGATCAGAGCTGAGAGGTCGACTACGGAATTCCCGTCTCAAATGCTTTCCTACGAGAAAGGATCGACTGAAGAATAGAGGGGGTGAAGCCGTCGACGACCCTATGGAGGACCTTCTCCTAAGGCATGGATCATTCTGCCCAAACGGGCAAAACTCTTGCCGACCCCATGGCATAGAGGCTCAGTGACACCGAATTCGCTGACAGAGACGGAGAGATGGTAAGAGCGAGGCGCGATATCCTTGGCTGATCACGGAGATCGTGCAGGAATCGGCATCGGGAAGCTGTTATCCGGATGAGTAACCTTAGGCATCAGTGTGAGACCTGCAAGGGGGGGTTGCCAATCCTAGAGTTTGTGAACTCTGCCGCTCCCTCTAGGATTATGCCCCCCCGGGAGAGCATCCCGTGCTACCTGTCCCTGACAGGAGGGGACTGCTATTGGACACCTTGTCTTAGCTGTCGTAGCCGGTCCGATAACTTAGGCCGACGAGGCTGAAAGAAGAGGCGCTGGAGGCCTGCAGAGTCTGGAAGAAAGCGCCTTGGAGGAGCGAAAACGGAAGTTGACTTCCTCCGCACAACCGCTGTCCATGTCTCTGTCCTTGGGCACAAACAAGCTCTTCCCAAGGATGGAAGAGTGTCTGAGCTTGTCGACATCCACGGATGAGACACCCGAGAGGAAGCCCTCGGTCACTGCGTCTAGATGGTCCAACATCGAGCTTGCCCGCAAGTTCGAAACTTGGCGACGAAACGCCAAGGAGCTTGAGCCCGAGAGGAGGAAAGTACCCATGACCTTCCTGGAGCTTCCTTGTACAAAACCTCGGGTCGCAACCGAGGAGGGAAAGGACCTGGTAAGCCCCTTCCACGAGATGGAGAAGAGGAAGGGGTAAACCAGTCACCCCTTGCCCGATGGAGAAATCTCGAACGGAAAGCTCCCTGGCAAGACCCTTCCAGGGAATGACGAGGAAGGGCCAACCCAGGTTCTGGAAAGAAGAATGTTGCTCAGAACTCCCTGATGATTCTTCCTGCCCTTGCATGTGCCATGCTCTGCGTTTACGGGGTGAAGACCGTGTTCTGGAAATACGCTCCAGAAGACTCGCCAGGCTGGCCATGTTGCGAAACCCCGACGGGAATCGCGGTTGCAATTGCCCTGGCGCTCGCGCGATGGTAAATCAATGGTTTGCGCGTGGCCGAACGTGGAAGCGCCCATGCGCGGGCACGCAGGAGTGCAGACGAAAGTGAGCGAGGGAGCGCAGGAGGGCAAGCGTGGTAGGAAGGGCGAGAGCTGGTGGTCGGAATCCGAAAGTTCACAGGCGAGCGATGACCTGTAGGCGAGCAATGGATACTGCAGGAATCGAGCCGACGTTCGCGCAATGGACACCGTCGGCTCGCGCGACGGAACACCGTTGGTCCGCGCGATGGAATACCGTTGGTTCGCGCGCGGGCGAACATTGGAGCGCATGTGGGCGGGCACGTGGGCGTGCGGTCGCGCGGGTGAGCGCAGGCGGGCGATGGCGCGTCTTGGCGAGCGATGGCCCGTAGGCGAGTGAAGGCGCGTTGGCAAGCGTTGGCGCATTGGCAAGCGACGTCGCGTTGGCGAGCGGTGGTGCGTTAACAAAACGCTAGCGCGCAGGCGAAGAATCGCGCGGGCGCATAGGCGATCGCTAACGCATAAGAGACTAGGAGCTGTCAATCAGGCGATCCTGGACGGTCAGGAAAAAACCGTTGGCGCCCATTGGTGCGTGGCAGAAAAGGGCGCGCAGATGTGCGCTGGCGATTGAAGAAAGCTGGCGCACAGAAGGACAGAAGTAAAGGTGAGCGCTGGCGAGCAGGAGGAAGATCTACGGCAAGACTAAGCTACCAGAGATCGTGGTCCACAGCAGGCGAGCGCTAGATCGCTACTGATGGTGTCCAGGGGACCTGACACACGTGGCAGATCGATGGCGATCGTTGACGCGCAGGAGATCGCTGACGAGCAGGCGAACGTTGACGCGTCTGTGGTCGCTGGCGAGCTGGAGCGCTGACGAACAGGAGAGCGCTAGCGATCAGGAAAACGCTGATGAGCAGGAGAGCGCCTGTGCGCTAACACTAAGCAGGAGAGAACACTGCAGAAGGGCGCGCAGGGGAACCCTGACACGCAAGGGAAGCACCCCCGTGGGAGGCAACCCTTTTGAAGGGACCGTTGTCCGTCGGAAGACGAGGCCAGACTGCTGTCCATCTGCTCCAGGGGCGGAAGGTCAAGAAGGCGTTGGAGATCGATCCCCGGAGAGATCTAAAGAGGAAGGAGCTGCAGGCTGCAAACGGAGATACAAAAAGGCGCCTCTTAGCACCCTTGTAGGGAGATGGGAGGCCCTTACGACGTAGCGGACGGTGAGCCTTACGGCGAAGGCGGCCAACAGCAACAACAGCAGAAGAGTTCTCCGAAGTGGAGTCTCTATGAGTGTACTCTCTCGCGAACGAAAGAGAAACACTTCGTAGAAGAGACGGGTCAGCCAGTGACCTAAAAAGAGCAATCCTCCGAAGAGGGGCTCCTGCAAAATGATCTGGAGAGCTGTCAATCATCACGGGAGTACTTCCAGGAGAAGGAGACATGCCCCTGACGAAGGTCTATAGGGGAGGCAGCAACAGCCGAATCCCCAGGCCTCAACAAGACAGCTCACTCCATTGTCACATTACAGAAACGAACTAGATCGGTAAAAGTGAAAAATAAAAACAAAAATCATTAGTTAACATTCATTCCCCTGGGAAGGCTCCGAAGAGGAATCCCAAGGGAAAGGAACACAAGAATTACACAACAGGCACGTGCCCTCACAACCACTTACACTCACGGAAGGAGAGCTGTAACCAAAACAGAATTATAAGAATTATAATTATGTAACTATATAATTATGTAATTTAAAAATGAATGAACACTAAAGAAAGAACGAAAACCCCGAAAGGAATCGTTCTACAAAGCTTTAAAATCAACAAATACAATTAGATTCATAAACTAATTGAGACAAAACGTACGGCGTAGCAACCCCACCCACACGGGAAGGAAGCTACTCAGACGTAGTAAAAGTAACGTAGTAAAAGGGTGAACGACCTCAAGAGAGAGAGAAAGACCGTAGTCAAACTCGATCGCAACCCATAAAATTACACCATGGTGGCCTAACTGCCGAGGGCTCCACGGAGATATCGTACACTACACACACAAGCACAAACTCTGAAAAGGAAACAAACTGATTCCTATACTCAAATATATACATAAACACAAAAAAATGTTTACATATATATTGAGTAAAAGAAAAGTAAGTGATTAAGTAAAGACAAAACAAACAATCGCTGCCAAGCGAGGACAAAGACAGAGACGTCTGACCATGTCCGAGCCAAAAGTGAAAGTGAAGCAGTTCACCGGTGTGTGAGGGGGGGGAGGGGTAGCTAGCTACCACTCCCCTACCCCCCTGCTAACTAGCGCGGGGGTAATACACCCTCGTTAAATTCTAATGGCTCGCCATTTCAGCTACGCTAAAAGGTAAACCCAATGTAAATAGCGTGGTTTGTATTTCGGTTACGGAACAAATATGACATTTCAATGTTATTTTGAAATTTAGGCATTAAAAAAAAAAAAAAAAAATTAAATTAAATTACAAGGTTAATTTTGACTAAGTTGAAGTAAAAAACCTGAATATGTAAAGCAGGTCTACCGAAACAGTTTAATCTCACATAGCCAACCAAAAATGTATTTCAAATTATGCTTTCATAGCACAGTACATTGATAAAGAACAGTAGATGAAAGACCAAAATGTCACCAAATTAAACTATAATGTAAAAAATACTTTGTGAAAAATCAAAATCACTAACTCATTTAGTAGGCATTAGCCTGTACTATAGTCAATTCTTTTTAGTGAGGCATATTTGCACAGACTCGTAGGGGTGCCCCTTTAGCTTGGAAAAGTTTCCTGATCGCTGATTGGTTGGACAAGATCATTCTAACCAATCAGATAGCAGGAAACTTTTTCAAGCTAAAAGGGCACCCCTGCGAGTCAGTGCAAATGAACCTCATTAAAAAAAAATGAGTATAGCTTAGTCCAATCCTTGTTTCCCTTAGGTTACTGATTCAGCACTAAACTCATTGATATTAATCAGTCCCTATTTAAACTTTAAAATAACCAATCCCACGTAACGAACAAGGATATTTCAAGGTTCCTACATTTGCATTTGCACTAAGCTGCTTGTCCTGGTTCTAGATTGCATAAAGTTTGGGTGAATCTTTTAAAAAAAAAAACTCATGTTCCCCATTTCACCCTGGGACACAGTGTCCTCATGGGAGGGGGGGAGGGGGGCAAAAGCCCCGCTTACATAAATGGGAGTAGGGTACATCATTTGTCGCTTCCAGGGAAAATAATGATTTGATAAATCTGGAAATTGAGAGCCTTTGTATGATAACGGACAAGACGTCCCGTGTGAATAGAACACCACCAAACCTAACTGTCTAGTCGTTTCCTTATCTACTTAACAGGGGGGGCACATCTCCTGCAACTACCCCCACACTGCCGCATTCTTTGCGATAAGGTTGAAAATAATGGAGTTAAGTGGCATGGCTTGCATTATAAATACATCCCTAAAATTATGCCACACCTAAAAATTTTATATTACACCACCTAGCCTACGTTTACCTGCCTAACCTAAGACCTCTATACTTACCTACTTACTGGTGGTACGACTCATTTCCTAACACTAAATTTCAACCTTGTGTGTGGTTCAAAACCAGCTTCCGGAGCCTTTGTATATCAGCGGCCAGTTCCTCACACGTTCATTAGAAATGGACATCAACTAACCTAAACTTTCCCCCATAACCTAACCTACAAGATGTGTCCTTACCTACTTACCTAACTAACCTATTTTAAGTTAGACATAATAATACATATAGGTGGCCGCTATCATACATACACCCCCAAACGACTCTTAAACCATTCACACACATTTGTACACTTTCCAATAAAAATATTTATCTTTACCGTGTGTATATTGGTGTCAAGACACAATCTGCATTAGGCCTAAGGACAGCTGAGCTTACTCACGTAGGCTCACCATAGCCTTGACTACTTCGAGTAGACCATTTACATCAGAATATATAAGCTACTTTACCCTGTAATACAGTACAATAATACCCAAAATGAAAGGTAATACCCAAAATATAGTTTCTCTTATACGGCCGAGGCTACAAAGCACCAGCCATTGTATGTGCGATTTAATTTACTTCAACTTAGATATGGATGCTCTCTCACTCAAAACCAACTTGAATACAATTTCTTGTCACGTTAACGGTACTGAAAGTTCTCATTACACGACAGAAAGCTTATAATTAGCCGTAAATATTAAGCATTGCATCAGCTCACCTTAGGCCATATGTTTACAGTCGATAGTCATTTGTTTTAGTCTGTCAGAGGCCGCTGCTGGAAATCAAGCGCGAATTTTGAGAAGCGCATTTTCGGGTAATTATAATGCCTCATTAACTCCGTCTATTCAGTATTCATTTCTGAGTTATTGAGGTCATTTGATGTTTTTATTGATGTGCCCATGAATGAATTCGATGTATTTTGAAGTTGAGCTATCCTTGAAACACTATAGGGATGTGGAAAGCCCCTGGATATGATGGAATAACTGCCGAGATGATAATGGCCGAAAATGAAGTGATTCCCAGAATACTTGCAAGATTATCTTTTAGAATGTGGCATGGAAAGGCAAAACCTGGTGAATGGGAGTTAGGAGTGTTGTTGAAAAAAAAGAGACCTGACTGATTGCGATGATTACAGAGGCATAACACTTACTTCAGTTGTTATGAAATTATATAGAATGTTTAGAAAGGAAGATAGGTGGAAAGCTGAGAGATGAACAAGCAGGATGTAGAAAAGGTAGAAGTTGCACTGACCAAATATTAATTTTGAGACATGTTGTGCGGTAAAGAAATCCCCTTTTGATGGTATATGTGGACTATGAAAAAGCCTTTGATAGTGTGCACCGGTCAATTTTATAGAGTACTACATTATTATGGAAATCCTCTTAAATACGTAAATTGGATTAAGTCTGTTCATGAGCATAGCAAGTGCAAAGCTAATGTTAATGGAGTCTTGTCAAATGAATTTCCAGTGAACAGTGGAGTACTCCAAGGGAATGTGTTGCCACCTCATGGTTTTGGTAATGCGTAGAATAGTCGGAGATGGTTGAGAAGGATTGGACTGGATCGGTGATAGGAATTTAGCAGACTGGGAGTATGCTGATGATGCTGTCCTTGTAAGCAAAACACCACAGGATTTGCAATGCTTGCTTACCATAATGCAGGAAATATCACGCAAGGTTGGGCTGAAGATAAATAGAAGAAAGACAGATGATGAGAATGGAGTATGCAATGGAAGATGAAATATCCTTGGAAGGAGAAAGGATTAATGAGGTAGAATCATTCAAGTATTTAAGAACTATGATCTCCAATACAGTGTCTTTAGAATTAGAGTTTAGAAAAAGACTGAAAAAAAAATCAGATAATGGCTGGGTTAAGTAAAATTTGGAAATCCAATCGCCTGAAATTACATATAAAAATCAGACTATATATATCAGTTTAGTGAGATCAGTGTTACTCTATGGACACTATATATCAGTTTAGTGAGATCAGTGTTACTCTATGAACATGAGTCATGGTATGATGGTGAAACAACCTCCAATAGATTTAGTAGATTTGAGAAAAAAGAAATCAGAAGAATATTGGGAGTTAAATGGCAGGACAGGATTAGAAATTAAACTATAAGAGAGACTACTTGAGTGCCATATGTGGATGAGATCATGATGAGAGGTAGATGGAGATGGTTTGGGCATGATCTGTGCACTCCTCCAACAGAGATTAGTTCACCAAACGTTCACCTGGGCTCCATAAGGCACTAAAAGAGTTTGAAGACCCAGACCTACATAGCTGAGGACTATGAAGCGTGGAGTAGGAGATGATGAATGGAGAAGTATTGAATTAAAAGCTCAAAATAGAGTCGACTGGCGAAATCTAACGAGGCCCTTTGCGTCAATAGACGTAGGAGGAGATGAGGATGATGAATATCTTTATTGTATTAAAAAACAGCTAGTAATCAAATATTGTATTGAATTGAGGTCATCCCACTTCCAGAAAATGGCGAAAAGTGTACGACTCACAATGTCCTAAGATATCATCTGACTATAATTATTAGAAGTATAAGATTTAATATGAATCGGTTACTCCGCAAAAAAAGAAAAAAAAATCATAACTAATGGATATTAAATCATGAAATTGAAGCATATATACCCTTCTTTATGCAATACAATCCTATCGTTTTTTTTTTTGGGGGGGGGGCGATTAGCTGTCAGATTAATTTGATCCTTCGTAAATTAAAATACTTTACTTGAATTGTCAGTATAGTTGGCCTTAGCTGAATGGAATTCAACAAAACTTGTTATGTAGCAAAATCTTTTAAGACCACGCAGACCTTAGTTTGTTGATATTTATAGGAAAACTCTTATCAAAACCTTTAATATGAATACCAGCTTGTGGTTTGGGTGATTTTAAAGATAGTTTCCTTTTTCAAATTTTGATCAAGTCACCAATGGCAACGAAAAGGTTAAGGGCTGCTTTTCTGGTCCTATACTAGAGGGGAACCCAGCTCTCCACAGGACCTTCACAATCATTTTATTATTATTATTATTATTATTATTATTATTATTATTATTATTATTTGCTAAGTTACAATCTTAGCTGAAAAAGCAGGATGCTATATGCCCAAGGATTACACCAGGAAAAATAACAAAGTGAGGAAAGGAAATGAGTAAAATATTTTAAGAACAGTAACATCATTAAAATAAATCTTTAATATATAAATAATAAACACTTTAAAAATAAGAGGAAGAAAAATAAGATAGACTAGTGTGGCCAAGTGAACTCTATCGGCTAGACAGTGGAAGACTATGGTACAGAGGTTATGGCACTACCCAAGACTAGAGAACAATGGTTTGATTTTGGAGTGTCCTACTCCTACAAGAGCTCTTCTACCCTTACCAAGAGGAAAGTAGCCACTGAACTATTACAGTACAGTAGTTAACCCCTTGAGCGAAGAAGAATTGTTTGGTAATTTCAGTGTTGTCAGGTGTATGAGGACAGAAGAGAATATGTAAAGAATATGCCAGACTATTAGATGTTTGTGTAGGCAAAGGGAAATGCGCCGTAACCAGAGAAAGGGATCCAATGTAGCACTGTCTCGCCACTGGCCGCCAGTCAAAGGACCCAATAACTCTCTCGCGGTATTATCTCAACAAGTGGTTGGTGCCCTGGCCAACCTACTAACTACCTACCGTGTGCATTCCAAGGCCTTCAGCATTTCTCACCGCATATTGCTCGTTTATTGTCAAATCCACATTATCGCAGCACTTAGAAAATAAGAAAGTCTTCAGTTTCCTCTCGAAAGCCTTAACATTTCAGTCTCCTCTACTATCACAACAATGGAAAATAAACAAAATTTCAGTATGCCGGAGCTTAGAGCTCCATCTTTAAACTAACACTCAAGGTGCGTCTTGGCAGACATAATATAACTATTATAACTATTCTCGTCTTGACATGATTAGCTGGCTATATACTGCACAGCAACCTGTTATATACTTTAGATATCCACTTCTGATAATCTAATGAATTATTACACGCATTTCAAACATTATTCAAACTTTAATAGGCAATCTGTCTAGCTCAAACAGCGCAGGGGTAATCCTATCAATCTTTTTAAGCTGTGAATCATGTCATAATTTCCTAGGTTGTGCTTTCGATTAATTATAATAAATACAATAGCAATAGTTAATCCTACCAATGACAGTTAATTACAAGACTTTTAGCAATTACAATATTTCTAAGATGAAATCAAATAACCTTAACTCTTGGTGAGGGTTTGAAGAGACTCTTTAGCTATGGCAAGCAGCTCTTCTAGGAAAAGGACACTCCTAAATTAAACCAATGTTCTCTAGTCTTGGGTAGTGCAATAACCTCTGTATCATGGTCTTCCACTGTCTTGGATTAGAGCTCTCTTGCTTGAGGGTACACTCGGGCACTCTATTCTATTTAATTTTTTTTCCTATTGTTTTGTTAAAATTTTTATAGTTTATATAGGAAATATTTATTTTAATGTTGTTACTGATCTTAAAATATTTTATTTTTCCTTGTTTCCTTTCCCCACTGGGCTATTTTCCCTGTTGGGGCCCCTGGGCTTCTAGCATCCTGCTTTTCCAACTAGGGTTGTAGCTTAGAAAGTAATAATAATAATAATAATAATAATAATAATAATAATAATAATAATAATAATAATAATAATAATAATAATAATAATAATAATAATAATACATAATTTGTCTGAATACTGAAGAACAGTCGTTAACATTTACTTAGCTGTCACCCAGGTTTCTAGACATATTATTCTTCCCCACCTCTTTAGGTTTAATTCTATTTTCTGTTAGATATAGTTATTTTGATGTCATCTATTCCTTAACACGTTAGAACATCACATAACCTACCATATGTATCATCAATGTCATAGAAGGAGAAATACAATTGTGTTATCCGAAAATAGCTTGAACTTTACTCAATGTCTCTGTAGTAATTTTGACAGACCAGTAATTTAAATGCTAAAATAGAATTGGACCT
>NC_090744.1:28864508-28869508 GCF_036898095.1 Palaemon carinicauda
GGATGGTTCTAAAGAAGAACAGAACAACAGTTTATGCTATTTTAATCCTTTACTGTTGAATCTTGGGTGACACTCGCGTGCAGTAAAACTGCTATAATGTTAGCAGTGTCATAAAAATAGCCAACACAATAAATCATCAGTATAAATTGAGAACTTTGTCCAAGTAAAACTTATCGATGTTTTCAGAAATACAAAATATTATTTATATGAGTTTTCACTATCTATCTATCTATCAATCTATCTATCTATCTATCTATCAATCAATCTATCTATCTATCTATCTTAAAAATATTCGAAACGCAAACTAGACTGGAAATCATCTCATTGTTATTTACCATAATTATATAAACAATGAGAAAGTTTAGTAATACCTCTTAATGCTTAGTATTTTCCTCTTCTTTTTTTTTAAACAACATCATATCTCACTCATTCCTTCTTCTTCCTAAGATATAGTCAACTGATTCAGTTAAAATAAGAAAAGGAAAGCGATACTGGGGACAAAAAAAGAAGAAAGAAAAAAAAAAACATTATTTTCAAAGATGGACTGACCCTTGATAGAGAGGTACGAGATCTCTGTATTAGGACCAAATGGTAAGATATTAGATAGAGTCAAGTGAATCGGTTAAAATGACAGAAGGGCAACGACACTGAAGATAAATAAAGAATGGGATTTTTTAAAAAGATTTATTGACCGAGTATTTTGCATATAACATTTATACATAAAATTTCCTGTAGAGAGTGAGGTTCCCCTGCTGTATGGGACCGGAAAAGCAGCCATCGAAGTAAGTAAGTAAAACGCTCGGTTAGCATAAAATACCAAGCATAATTGAACTTACTAAATCACAATAACGAGTTACAACGATGCCCGAGAGCTAACAGAACAAGTTTATAAGCAACATATCAGAGGACGAAAAATTAAAACCAGCCATGTTTAGAAAACAAATTACAACACAACTTTTGCAGTAATAATATTGTTTCAGGTTGTCAAGTCTAGACAAATGACCAGTCACTTAAGAACACAGATATTTTTTTAACCTGTCAACTTGATAGATTAATTAGACATTGGTTTACCTGATTGCAGGTTTGGGTGATCAAGGGTAATTGAAGAGGTCAACATTTTGCTTGGATGGTGAAATACCATACGATATACTTTAGTCGCTCTTTTGACTACATGATGATAAGTTATGTGGCATACGATAGTCTCTCCTTTGACTACCTGAGAATATGTTCATTGGCTTACTGATACTCTCTATCTAATTTTATTTTTTATTGTAAACAGATTAATTATAGATACGACTAGTTAAGTCCTACTGAGTTACATGTTTATGTTTATCTAGCATTTTGAATACTTAATATACGAAAATTAATTCGTATTACATTCTATGGTTGCACCTATTATAAAGATAAATTAAAATGTGATCCCACTGGGTTTTGAGTATCCATTTATGCAATATTTTTAATAATTTTAATAAATTTTATATTCAGATACACACATACTTCATCTTAGATTCAAACACACACAGACACACACGTATGTATTCTATTGCCAGTCATTATACTCATTATACAAGATTTCCTTAATGTTCTCAACGATGTTGATATAAGAAAACTCCCTATGTATTTTCCTGCCACTTACGAAGAATAAAAATATCCTGTCTCATTGCGAACAACGTTTGCTTTAAACAGAAACATAATCATCCAAATAACCCCAAGTGAAAAAATCCTGACGAGTCCAAATATTTTATTTTCAGTAAGGTCTTTTAACAAGGATGTTGTTGACCTTTTTATACCAAAAGTCAATGGATGAGGGATCTTATATCCTTTACCAGTCTTGGACCGAAGATAAGGAAAGGGGGGGGGGGAGGCGAAAGAGGGATTAAGATAGATTCCGGGAAAAGAGAAGCAGAAAGAGGATTCCAAAAGTTGGAAAAAAAACCGTCACGGGACTCGTTTCATCCAAAGTTCATAATGATTTTAACAGGTATCACCATCATAATCATCTCCTCCTACGCCTGTTGACGCAAAGCACTTCAGTTAGATTTCGCCAGTTATTATATATCTAAAATATTGTGATAATTCCGAAATAAAATCATGAAGAGAAATGATTGATGTTACATGGAGATAACAGAGCATGCAATACAGTATAGGTACCCCCCGCTCCCTCTCTCTTTTCTAAATGAGTGGACTTCGAAGGGGGGGGGGGGGTTACTTCTTAATTCCTGGATATTAGAAGTAATTATCTCTCTCTCTCTCTCTCTCTCTCTCTCTCTCTCTCTCTCTCTCTCTCTCTCTCTCTCTCTCTCTCTCTCTCTCCCATGACCATCGAATTAGTGGAACAAATCTCTCTCTCTCTCTCTCTCTCTCTCTCTCTCTCTCTCTCTCTCTCTCTCTCTCTCAAACCTCTTTTGTTTCTCGATTTCCTTACAGAATGCTGCTGCAATGACGATCATTTCTTTTGTCTTTCTTCTTCCAGAAAAAAAAGTTCTCGCTAATTGTCTGAAATGGCGTCCATCTTCCCCAAAAAATTCTTCCCCAAACATATCGTTGCCTTAAATAAACTACATTTGAAGTGAGGGTTTTGTTTTATTAACAGAGGAAACATCCTTTCACTTTATTAAAGGCCCGTAAGAAACGGAGATTTAAACGCAAATAGGATGAAATTATGATGAGAACTATAATCGATTCGATGATGAAATCAGGAAAGATCATTTTTCTCAATCGATGTCATCTCAAATGGAAGCGAAAGTTAACCAAGTATTTCAGTCAGGTCATTAAGAAATGGTTTTGTCTTTTTAGTTTCACTTTATTACTACAAAAGTCGGAAATATAAAAGTCAAAGAAAAATAATTTACTAGCGCACTTAAAATCTAAGGGTAATAACTGATATATATTAGACTATTACACAGTCTACCCGAAAAAACCATAGTAATCCCCTCATAAAGTAGATTTACTTAGACTAAGGAGTCTACAGTCTAATGAGACAACATTCGATTACACACACATACACACGTATATATATATATATATATATATATATATATATATATATATATATATATATATATATATATATATATATTATATATACATATATACGCACAGACATAAATATATATATATATATGCATATGTATGCATATATATGCATATATATGTATATATATATGAATAAATATATATATATATATATATATATATATATATATATATATATTCATTATATATATATATATATATATATATATATATATATATATATATATATATATATATATATATATATATATATATATATATATATATATATTACTACAAAAGTCGGAAATATAAAAGTCAAATAAAAATAATTTTCAAACAAATAAAATCTTAAAACTAGATTTTATGATGAAATTTGAGAAACTGTTTACAATTTATTGACTGATTGAATAAATCTTCTGGCGTACAGACTACCGATGGGTGCCAATGCGTCCGAAACACCATCCAATTGAGTGATTGTGCAAAAATTTTTTTTTTTTTTTTTGCGCATTTTAGGAAAATGTTATAAAATACGTTTGATTTAGGTCATTGAGACAAAAGTAAAATAAATATTTGGTTCAGAGTTTCCCATTCTATTTCTTATTTCGAAAACCATAAATGGATTTTCCTTTCTGGTTTCTTCAAAAATTATAAGAAAATATATTAGAAATAACATATATTACTTTTTAATCATATCTTGATAATTGTTGGATAACATTTGCATAATAAAACAAATATTGAATGAATCTATAATATTCTTTTTAAAATATCTTATTCTATATCATCATATATTAGAATTTAAATTCATCTTATAAAAATTTCTGAGAAGAGATAACTGAAAATGCTTGGCTAATTTTTTCACACACACACACACACACACACACACACATATATATATATATATATATATATATATATATATATATATATATATATATATATATATGTATGTATATATATATATGTATGTATATATATATATATATATATATATATATATATATATATATATATATATATATATATATATATATATATATATAAGGAATGTCTCATTAATGTATCTTTATTTTAATAAAATAAAAAAAATACTTCAGTATGAAGAAATCAGAAATTATAAACACGTCTATACAAATGAACAAAATCACAAGCAAGATATATTGTATTTCAATAAATGTAGTCTTTAAAATACGTTCACAGAAAGAAATGGTAGACCAGAGTAATACAGTAGATGATATATAATAGACTATTATACGTTCTATCCGAAAAGACTAAAGCAATACACTCAAAAAGTAGTTTTACTTAGCCTAAGAAGTCTACAGTTTAACAAGACAATATTCGAGTATTGCACACAGCCACACCTACATACACAGACACACACACACACACATATATATATATATATATATATATATATATATATATATATATATATATATATATATATATATATATATATATATATATATATACATAAATATATATATATATACACACACACACACATATATATATATATATATATATATATATATATATATATATATATATATATATATATATGCGTGTGTATGTATATATATATATATATATATATATATATATATATATATATATATATATATGCGTGTGTATGTATATATATATATATATATATATATATATATATATATATATATGCGTGTGTATGTATATATATATATATATATATATATATATATGCGTGTGTATGTATATATATATATATATATATATATATATATATATATATATATATATATATATATATATATATATTAGCAGTTTGGTTCCAACTCATTTTATGGTCTCTCGTGGCATGATTGGAAGTGACCTGGCCTTTCATTAGAAAGGGCTAGCGTTCGATCCCAAGTATGAGGTAGAAATTTATTTCTATTTGAGCACGATGTTGTTTTGATATTTATTCATGTAAATACAGTATATATATATATATATATATATATATA
>NC_090744.1:28877008-28879508 GCF_036898095.1 Palaemon carinicauda
CCATTAGATGCCTTCTCTAGGTCTAAAACTTCTTCAACAAAAATATTTTGTAAATTTGATTCTTCTATGATAAACGTACTTAATTCTATTTCCCCTCTTGCTTATATCTAATCACCGTAAAACTTTCTTCCACGTCACTTGACATTACTCCCTCTTAGTTGATCATTCTATCATACATTCTTTCCCTTTTATACCAAGTAAGCCTACCTCCCTCCTAGCCCCACATTTCAGTTTGCCTCTTTGATGGGTCTTGATTTTGCCATTCTTCATTTTGCTTTATTTTCTTGTCTACGTAGTATGCTTGTTGTTAAAAGAAACTAACAACAATATCTCCATTTTCATTTTAAGTGATCACCTTATGGAAGAAATTTCTTTCACTGTATTTGTTAAACACTTGACTAACTCAGGTCTTGTCTTTGATATTTCCTCCAGTTTGATATTTTTTTCTTTTATTTTGATACTCCATCAGTAACTCTTCCTATCTTTTCCTAACTTTCTACTTAATTCATCTCTAGTTCTTCCAATATCGGTGAAAATTATCCTCATAATATTTATCGCTTGTGTATTGTGGCCACCAGCCCACCAAGCTGCACTAAAGGGGTATCAGCATGTAGTTACTTGAAAGACTGGAAGGCTGTGACACTTTGGTGCCACCTATTTTAAAGGGGAATAGGTCATATATATATATATATATATATATATATATATATATATATATATATATATATATATAATATATATATATATATATATTTATATATATATATATATATATATATATATATATATATATATATATATATATATATATATATATATATATATATCGAGATAGATAGATAGATAAATAGATAGATAGATATACCAACAATAAAGTAGCTGGACGAAATCGAGACTTATTTCATTATGCACACATGAAATGAAATGACAGTGCCCCAAACATTTCAACTATATTCAAGTAAGGAGAGAAATGCTTCCCAAGAATAGGACCCATCAGCACAAAGAAGAACAGGTAGCACTTTCACGCTCGGACACAAAAGAGAAAGAAAGACTAAGGTAAACACGGCGTCAATAACCGAGAAACGAAAAAGCTAAATGGGAATGTTGGAAAACTTAACGGACTCCGAGCGTCCGTCCAGATGGTCAACATTTGGTCCTGCGATCCCACGTCTCGGTGAAAGAAGATGAAAGCAGATTCGCAAATAGAAAATCCTCTCCTTTTCTGTGTAGGTGAAACAAAGGAAATAGCTCAAAGAAAATTATAGGTTTCAGGACCTCATGGAAAGAGAAATAAAGAATATTATAAGTTAAATAGCAAAGCGCGGATTCTAAGTTGCATGAATGTGCGTGGCCTTGCACCAGCACGGGCTCTTACTCCTGGAGCAACCCGAGGCATTCTGATCGGATGCTCTACACTAGGCCTACTATAGTGCCATACACTATACTCAATTTTTTTTAATGAGGCGCATTTGCACTGTCTCGCAGTGGTGCCCTTTTAGCTCGGAAAAGTTTCCTGATCGCCGATTGGTTAGAGTCATCTTGTCCAACCAATCAGCGATCAGGAAAATTTTCCGAGTTAAAAGGGCACCAACCAATCGGCAATCAGGAAACTTTTCCGAGCTAATAGGGAACCCCGGCGAGTCGGTGCAAATCTGCCTCACTAAAAAGAATTAACTAGGCCTACTATGGTGTTCTACACTAGACCTACTATGGTGCCCTATACTAGGCCAACTATGGTGACCTACACTAGGCCTACTAGGATGGTCTACAATAGGCCTACTATGTGTTACACTAGGCCTATTATGGTGCCCTACACTAGGTCTACTGTCGCAATATGCAGTACTGATTCTATAAATATTTTTTTCTTCTCCTTAATTCTAACATCCGCGTGGAATAGGAAACATTATCAGTAAATAAGGGAGGTTATATTGTATTTAAAGTATCTTTTCAGCCTTAATTTTATTTCCATTGAAATAATAGGTTTCCGTTCTGATGATTTATGATTTCACAATGGGTGAGGCTGGGAATCACACCCATGTCTCTGTGACTTTCCTTCCCGTAGAGAAGAAATTTTACATTGGTATGGTAAAGACTTCTTTCTCTCTCTCTCTCTCTCTCTCTCTCTCTCTCTCTCTCTCTCTCTCTCTCTCTCTCTCTCTCTCTCTCTTTATATATATATATATATATATATATATATATATATATATATATATATTATTATTATTATTATTATTTGCTAAGCTACAACCCTAGCTGGAAAAGCAGGATGCTATAAGCCCAGGGGTCTAACAGGGAAAATAGTCACGTGAGGAAAGGAAACAAGGAAAAATAAAACATTTTAAGAGCAGTAACAACATTAAAATAAATATTTCCTTTATAAACTATAAAAACTTGAACAAAACAAGAGGAAATAAAATAAGATAGAATAGTGTGCCCGAGTGTACCCCCAAGCAAGAGAACTCTAACCCAAGACAGTGGAAGTATTTAAGGGTAAAGTTGC
>NC_090744.1:28884508-28887008 GCF_036898095.1 Palaemon carinicauda
GGAGAGGCCTCGGTCCTAATGACCATTGATTATCAATGATCTTCATTCACTGATATCCATTAACCATTAATAGTGTTGTTAATTACTGCTAGGATATATGTCGTGAAAATTAAGTTCTCTCTCTCTCTCTCTCTCTCTCTCTCTCTCTCTCTCTCTCTCTCTCATACGTGATTTTCCTATTACGCAGAGTGGCATTGGTAGACGTATAACAATTCGGTCTCTCCCGTGTCTCGGTAGGGGGTAGAGGGAATGGTCATACGCCGGTGAGAGAGGGTACACCGAGAGGTACTTGGATACCACAACTGCCGTGTTGTAGTTAGGAAAGGGAGAGAGGTGGGGAGTGTTGAAATTGAGCGTGAGTGCAAGCCTATCAAAATATTTAGCCATAATTCTTGAAAAGTCTCGTTTTAGAATGATTTATTGTTAACTTGTTCTCATCATTTATTTATTTTCTTATTTCCTTTCCTCACTGGGCTATTTTTTCCCTATTGGAGCCCTTGGGCTTATAGCATCTTGCTTTTTCAACTAGGGTTGTAGCTTGGCTAATAATAATAATAATAATAATAATGCTATGCATGTACTGTACACACACACACACACACACACACACACACACATATATATATATATATATATATATATATATATATATATATATATATATATATATATATATATATATATATATATATATATATATATATATAAAATAAACAACATAATTAACATGTGACTAATAGCATTAGAATTTCTCATCTCTAGCCACCAGCTAAATTTTGCAAACCTTCTTGCTGCAATTTAGGGAAAAATAAGGGAAAATTTGGGTAAATCTTCTCTTGCATACCTTCCAGGATGACTCATATAATTAAATTGATGCTATAATGACGTCATGATTATAGTCCTATAATTTCTAGGCCATCGAGTTGGCGGAAGCTGTTGAGTTGCCGACTAGTTAGTTTGAGATTTAAAAAAAACCTAGGCATTAAACAAATATTATTATTAACATTAAGCAGATATTATTATCAATATTGATAACAATAGTAACCCTGATATTATGAACAGTGTCGTACTAAGGCTGAGTTCGAGAAAGAGTAAATATTGAGCGGACAGGTATCAAATGGCAAGTTTTCCACGAAGGGCTGCGTTGCATCGTTCTTTACTTAACATTCGGTATCTCAAGCTGCTGGCCAAAGAGCAAAAACTGTAAGATGCTGATAAATAAATAAAAAAAATAGATTACTCTGGATGACTAGATATTCCTTTCCACTGAAATGGTTTCCCAGCCAGAAAAGGCAATAAAAAGATAATAAGGCAAAAAAGAAAACTACCGGGGTTGTACTTTTCGAGAATTGGTAACCAAGATCGCAAGCTGACTCACTCTCTAGGACATTGGGCATTCCAGGTGACGTAGAATGGAGCTCGGATTACCAAATCATTATTATGTAAAAGGTTCCAAGAATTACTGTTTCCCCGCGGGGGTCGGGACAAAAGTAATAATGCTCCATTTTTTTCTTATTTGGAAACCGGAGTAACAAGTTTGCTTAGGGCCTTGGGGAGTCTGACTGAAGTGAGTATGTACAGGAGATTTTTTTTTTTTTATTTGTTACTTATGGAAAATTTACACTAAAAAAACTTTGACTTCTGGAGGAAAAATCTCATTTATGGAAACTTTCATGAGATTCTTTCAAATTAGTTCTTGTGTACATAAGTTATTATACATAAACGGATTTGTCTTACATTCATTTTCATATACAGTTTTGTGCATTTTTATGATTTTATATGCATATTGCAAGTTAATATTTGTTATGGAAACATTGGAAGGTATACTGTATATTACACCATGATTATCATTAACTATATGTTGAAGTATGTTCATATTTGCGTAAATTTACTATGCACGTTTTAACCTTCTGTGTGGTCCTGGTTATAACATATAATTTTAAAGGTTGCCATGAATGGCAGAGGCAAGGGACAGTGGCAATGCCCTAGAGGTCTTGAGACTGACCATATATAGGCCTACATGTGATCTGCATTCAAACCGCCTCTCCATCAAGCTAGGTCCAAGAAAGGAAAGGCAATGGCTGCCGATAACTTAACAGGTAGATCTATAGGCTCTCTCAAATCCCTAATCTCTAGCTCACAAGGATGGTTAGATTGCAGACACTACAAGGAACTATCAAGCTTGAGCGAATCTCGAACTCCCGCCCAACAGACCGCGAGGCAGGGACGTTTCCAATAGGTGAATATGGTCTTTCGTATTCGTCTATAGTTGATCCAAAGTAAAAATGCCAAAATGACGAAATATCAAAAATATTAAACACGTAAAATCAAAAGAAAAATATAATTTAATGGTTGAACCAAAGCAGCTCAGTGCAACGTTACTTTTCTAATATATGATTCTAGTTTGCATATAGCAAGAGCTGGTGCTGGCATAAGGCGATATTGACATACACTAGATTGTGGTTATTTATGATTTTGTTTACTTTGTGCTCTAATGACC
>NC_090744.1:28892008-28897008 GCF_036898095.1 Palaemon carinicauda
TTTCTTTAAAACAAAATTTTCATAGCCATTCTTAGCAATTTGTGAATAAAATAATTTGGATAATTTGAATCAAACACAATACTGTGTATCTGGTAAATTCTATAATAAACATTAATGAAGGTGTAAATTGTTTTACTTGATAACTATTGTTAAAGTAAAAATTAGTACATAAACAATTATTTGTAGGTTTTCTAAAAAATGGAGGCTCTAAATCTTCTCATAATTCTATGAAACAAAAAACAAAACAAAAATGAGAACATACCATTTATCTCTTCATCAAAAGGGAATTTTTATAGAAGGAACTAATTTAAAGGTTTAAAGGTCGCTCATGAATGGCAGAGGCAAGGGACAGTGACATTGCCCTAGCAATCAGGACAATGCCCTAGAGACTGACCTTATATTATATGATCAGCGCCCAAGCCTCTTCTCCACCCAAGCTAGGACCAGGGAGGGCCAGGCAGTGGCTACTGATGACTCAGCAGATAGACCTATAGGCTCCCCCAAACCCCCCAACCTTAGCTCACAAGGATGGTAAGGTTGCAGACACTAATGGCGCTAACGAGTCTGAGCGGGTCTCGAACCCCCGTCTGGCAAACACCAGACAGACGTTACCAATCAGGCCACAACAACCATAATTTCGTTTATAAAGAAATAATTAAACATTTTCAGTTAATGGCCGTATGAAATTGTCAACATAACGGAATCAAATTACTCCTTTTTGGAAGGATGGCTGAAATTATTTCCCCAATCAATTCCTTTCATAAAATTCTACGTAAAGATTATTCAGCACATTAGAAAGGGGCGGGCGATTCCCCATGGCAATTCCCAACTTTTGAATATAGAATTCCTCATCAAATTTAAATTTACTATCCACAACAGTGTGATCAACTCAATTGTAACTTGTGAGGGAAGAAGAATATCAAAATGATCGAATTTTTCAATTAAAATGGAAAGATTATTACCCAGTGTAACTTTTGTGAACAAAGCTTATGAGTTTAAAATCAAAATTAAGATTTACGCCATTAAGTTTTTATACAAGATCAATATTGTTTTAATAGCGTGTGATATGTTCCCCACAAGACGGTTTAGAATAATTCTAATTGGTCAATCATTTGGATAACTTACGTGAGTCATATCTCAGACTCTGGAACTTACAACAATCTGCTTCTCCAACCAATTTTCAGCTTGGTTTACAGTAACAATAATCTAATAAGGATAATACTCTTCCCTCTAGACAGCCCCTTCACTCACATACCCTTTTCCGCGGCCCAAAGATCAATGCCCTCAAAAGTCAGTCGGTAAGGACGTTGACACGTAACTGACATTCTGGTATCCGGTTTCAAACGCCGCGCGGTGGAACAAGGGTGACCTTCACATCCTCCTCCATACTTCCAGGCTCTACAGTGGCGTATGGTAACTTTTTAATCTTGGAAACTGTCTGATTTGCTTTCTAATTACATAAAAACGATGTACCTTAAACTATAGATCTTAAAAATTTCTAGATAAGATTTTTTTCCCGTCAGTGTTACTGGAATACAACCTAGTATCGCTCGTAGCCTATGTCTGAAGGAAAAAATAGAAAAATATGAAGCATGAAAATGGGACTTATAGCTTCGAAGAAAATAATAACTACGAAGAAAAATAGCAGGAAACGGAAACAGAAGAAAGGTTATAATTAAAAAAAAAAAAAAAAAAAAAAACAAGCTTTAACCTATACTGTAGACTTTAGACTGAAGAAGCTACTACGCAAATTTTTGATGGTTTTCCCTTATTCTATTCTTATTTTGCGAAATATTCGTTTCCGTTATTTAATTATATCTAAGGCTTGCTTTTATTCTGGTACGAATATTTTCTTCATTATGTAGAAAACATGTGAATCTGCCTGGTCAAAGTAATAAAACAGTTTCCTGCTGTTTATCTTAACAGGTAGCATGATGTCATCTTGGAATCCTAACATTGATCCAAATGCGGCAATAAGAACCCTTATAGACCATTCTTACTGCCTTGTTGGGAATTAATGCCTTCAGTACACGTTGCGGCGTGAAACCTAGCCACTGGTATCACTTATTAGCCACCTTCTTTAACCTCTATGTCAAATAATTTATTTCCAACTTGCTCTCCAATCTTTTTTTAATTATACTTCATAGTTGTACCTAGGCGCTGAATTGCATCTTCAGCCCTAGCACTGAGTTTTTTAGTCTAACTTCTATTCTTATTAAAACTGTAATGAGGAATATCTTAGAATATGGAAGCAGATAACTCTTTTTATGTATATTGCATTGATGTATCTTAAAGCTTTATATTTTGGTGGCAGTAAATTTAATCAAATACTAACCATGGATCACATAAAATAATGCTCAATAATTTTCGACAGTTTTCAAAATCCATGTAAAATACTGAATACTTTTAGGCCTATTCCCGAAGCCTTGACCTGAACCTAACCCTGAACCAGTGCATTCCATAGGTTGGACACAATTATGATTATGTATCGTAACAAAATATTGGTAGGACACAGCTTGTTGAAATACTAAACAGCCTGAATTATATGAAAAGAAAAATATTCTTAATTTTTCACTTGGAAATTCTCGATAGTTTTCACACTAATATTCGAATACTTTTATACATATTCCCCCCATTGAAAACTTTGACGATGACTAGTACCCTCTATAACTTGAAGTTATTTTTTAGACAATTTAAGAGCATGGAATTTTCGGGAGGGCGGTTACCACGAAGCAAGTACCTCAAACTCCGTCAGACATTTGATCCTGATAAACCACTTTTTATCTTTAAAAATCTGACGTCATCCCGAAATGCATGCATGGGTTTTATTTCCTTAGGTTAAAGTATTTTTTTTCTTTCAAAGTCAGTGTATTTCACGGTATCATCTAAGCAACTTCCTTTGGTATTACATTATCCTGTGGGGTATTCGAGGAGGCGGTGTCCCAACATGGGTCTAAGAACATGACCTTGAAGTTTCGTTACAAAGCAGACGACTGTCGGTGCTCTCTCTCTCTCTCTCTCTCTCTCTCTCTCTCTCTCTCTCTCTCTCTCTCTCTCTCTCTCTCTCTCTCTCTCTCTCTCTCGTTGTGTGTGTGTGTGTGTGTTTTTATTGCCTTCTCTACATATGCAAGCTATATTCCTTATAACATTTGATTCTTCTTAATTTACTCTCTCATTTTAAGCGCCTATCAGAATTCCAGCTTTAACCAGTCTAATTTTATTATTTTTTCGTGAAGTAAACCGGTTTCTAAGGTTTCTGCAATCTAAGAAAGAATTCTCGGTTGGGATTACCTCAAAGTTTCTTAAGATTAGTCATGATTTTGTAGAGAAACCGAATTTAATCCTTAAAGCGACTGTGATATTGCATGCAAACTGTACCCAAAAGGATATTAAGGATGCTGAAGTAGATATTCCGGGCATAAGTCTTAAGTAATTTTAAGCAAACTGAAAAAGAAATTAACTGATGGTAACTTTGTGAAGGTTGAGGTTTCTTTTTGCTGTATTTATTTTATTAAAAATACAACGATAGTGTAGTGAGCATTGATATGTATTTTTTTTCTTTTTATTTCTATTATCCTGATGACTGTGTCACTGTATTTCAAATCGATTTCACCTCAAAACAAACAGCGCTTAGCAGTATTTTGCAAGTGCGAGTGGACGTATAGACCTACTAAGTGAGAGCAGAGATGGGTCTATAGTATAATGTAACAAGCCTAGACAGATAAATTACCTGAGATAAAATTTTATCGCCTGTTGATGAAAGCCAAGGTCTACAGAATACAGCATTAGACGCACTTCTATCTCTCGTAACAGAAATTAAACTAAACATTTGAATTCAGTTCCTATTTTGATTTTAAAAAAATAAATGGATCCACAAATATTAAGAAATTGAGAAGATGAAACTTAATTGTGCAACCGTTTTATATACCACCAGAGTGACCAGCAGATTTAAAATAGTAATCTTAAACTATCTGATCAAGGTAGCTTATACCGAGTGGTGACTAATTTTTAGGAAATATTACAAATATGACATTACTCAGCATAAACATTTTTCTCTCCGACATTGAAGAAGACGGGGAAGCACCGTGACTCGTCGAGGAATGTTTTTACAAGAGAATGAATGAACTTGACATTAAACCGTAGGATTCCCTTCCTTTCGTAAGCGGACATTCTCCCGAGGTGTCATGATACTACAGTACGCCGAACTTGGATCTTCGAAACTGTATTCCGGGCGGTTGGTGATACTGATGCTGACGCTCCTAATGTTAAATAACTGTTAAATTAAAGTTTCTTTTCCCTTCGTTATCAGTTGATATTTTTGCCACTTTACAGGTTCAAGTAAACAGTTAACTAGTGCAAAATATCTTCAATTTTGCATATTTGTAGTTTTCAGATGTTTCAAGATTGCTATTTTTGATTGTATGAATTCGCTGCCATATTAGGATAGTGACTTCATTGTAGAAATGCCCTGACGAAGGCTATTACTTATTGGCTGAAACAGCTGTTGGCAAAAGTTCAACAAATGGAGCAGTGCCTTATCATATTCACAAAAATGTCCTTTTACATCATTGACACAAAATAATGTCGGCGCTTTAGATATTGAAAAAAAGATTTTGGTAAGCTACCACACATTTCACTCTCTTCAAGGGAAAATGGTTTCATATATATATATATATATATATATATATATATATATATATATATATATATATATATATATATATATATATATATATATATATATATATATATATATATATATATATATATATATACAAAACAATAACAAATTCACCCGTTTCTAGTCCACTGCGAGACAAAGGCCTAAGCCTATTGAAGCTAGGCGGTATATCTTAGCAATCCATATATGCCAAGGGTTATATAAGAAAAAAAAAGTAAAAAAAAAAAACATCAGATCTGCTTCAATTGGTTATTCTTCTGAGGTGAATTGCGCTCTGAGGAGAGAGGAACATGGGTCTAGAGACTCTATACCCAGACCT
>NC_090744.1:28903192-28934774 GCF_036898095.1 Palaemon carinicauda
GGCATATTTTTTCCAAATTCTCCTATGTCCTCATACACATGGCAACACTGAGATTACCAAACAATTCTTCACTCAAGGGGTTCCTCTTCGTAAGGGTAAAAGCGACTCTTTAGCTATGGTAAGTAACTCTTCTAGGAGAAGGTCACTCCAAAATCAAACCATTGTTCTCTAGTCTTGGGTAGTGGCATAGTCTCTGTACAATGGCCTTCCACTGTCTTGGGGTAGAGTTCTCTTGCTTGAGGGCACACTCGGGCACACTGTTCTATCTTATTTATCTTCCTCTTGTTTTTTTAAGTTTTTGTAGTTTATGTATGAAAGATCTGCTTAAATGTCGTTACTGTTCTTAAAATACTGTATTTCAATTTTATTGTATTACTTCTTTTGCAATGTATTCATTTCCTTGTTTCCTTTCCGTACTAGGTTAGTTTTCCCTGTTGGAGCCATTGGGCTTATAGCATCTCTTTTCCAACTAGGGTTGTAGCTTAGCTTCAAATAATAATAATAATAATAATAATAATAATAATAATAAAGAACATTTGATGAGTCAGCATTTTATTGCTAAGAGTAAATAGTCACTATCATTTATAATTATGCAATTACGAGATTAGTTGTCACAATCATTTATAATCATAAGATTGTCCGAATGTTTTTTAAAACGCCTTTTTTGTTGATTTTATTTTTTTTCTAAAATATGTACCACATCAATATATATACAGGTATATATATATATATATATATATATATATATATATATGTGTGTGTGTGTGTGTGTGTGTGTGTGTGTGTGTGTGTGTATATACTGCATGTATCATATATGTTTATATATATATATATATATATATATACTACATATATCATATACTATATATATATATATATATATATATATATATATATATATATATATATATATATATATATATGTTTGTGTGTGTGTGTATACATACTGTATATATACTTGTGTACGATACCCGTAAAAAATGACGGCTAAGTGTCTAGAACTCTAGATAGGTATGCACAAACACACACGCTCACACTCAGCTTCAACCCTTCCCACTCCCTCTCACTCCCTCTAACAGGTAATATATATATATATATATATATATATATATATATATATATATATATATATATATATACCCTTGCTCCTCATTATATAGGGGAGATAATATAGTAACTTCCAATTCATCCTTAAATTTCTGAATCGTGTATAAGCCTAAAACAGCTGTAGGCCTATAGAATAAAATTATAAAAAAAAACAATCTCACACTCATAATTATAATTTTCACTCAATATAAAATCTTAGATCTATGAGGAGATTCTAGTTCAAATATCGTATTGAAATAAAGTAATGTCTGGACGCTACGTACCGTCTCGAATCTTAGATCTTGCTTAGACTAATGCCAGTGGCGAGAGAGCCTTGACCCGGACTGGACGACGGATGAAATATAAATGGAATATCATAACGATAGAATATTATTATTATTATTATTATTATTATTATTATTTTTTTTATTATTATTATTATTATAACTTGCCAAGCTATAGGCCTAGTTGGAAAAGCAGGATCCTATAAGCCCAACTCCAACAGGAAAAATAGCCCAGTGAGGAAAGGAAAAGAGGAAATTAGAACATTTTAAGAATAGTAACAACACTAAAATTAATATTTCCTATATAAACTATAAAAAATTTAACAGAACAAGAGGAAGAGAAATAAGATAGAATAATGTGCTCGAGTGTACCCTCAAGCAAGAGAACTCTATCGATATTATGGAGAAAAACTGTATGAATATGCACTGCATCTTTTGTAATATGATAGTTTTTGTTGATTGTGATCACGCGCGTCTGTTCGCCCGCAAGCGCGATAAATCCTCGCAATTTTCCTAAAGATTTTTTTTACCTACTCAACTTTTTTTTCTTCTAATTTTATCTCTTCTTCATCAATCAAAAACCGGCATTGCGCTAGAAGCATTTCCTGTCGGTAAAGTCCTCTCGCTTGAAGTAGGATAGAAGCAAGTGTGTTTTCCGGCATTGCCCAAAAAGCGTACGAAAGAAATCGATTGAAAACTAGTTTCGTCTTTCCAGGTATACGCCGGTTCGAGAGATGAACTTCTGGAAACAAAAATAAAAGATGAAAAAGATATAAGATTAACTTGAATTAAGCATTTCTTATTCATTGAATATTTCAAGTTATGATTTCAAATGACTTATTTATTTTTTTTTCTATTATGATCATTATCTTTTTATTTTCTTATTTCTATGCAGTGTCGACTCCAAGACGTATTATGCGTATAAACAATAAATGTGACTTTGACTATATTTTTCTAATAACCACTCTGTTATGGTAAAGGGGTCAACATATATATATATATATATATATATATATATATATATATATATATATATAGATAGATAGATAGATATATATACATATATATGTGTGTGTGCATGTATACTAGTGCACGCAACCCGTAAAAATAACGGATAAATACATAAATATTTAGATATATATACTCAAACACGCACACGCACCCACTCTCACCAGGGTATGACTAATTCCCCTTTACAGACGGTGAGAGCTTTGCGTGACCGGCAAGAAATTATATATATATATATATATATATATATATATATATATATATATATATATATATACACATACACACACACACACACACACACACATATATATATATATATATATATATATATATAGTCAGACACTTGTTCTCTATTATATAAGTGTGTGTATGTGTATGTGTATGTGCGGGGACGTGTGCGTACGAGCCTCCCAAAATAAGCCGTACACATTGAAATCTCCGCGAAGAAAGTAAAGATAAGTAGGTCAGGTCGACTCAACGCTTTGAGTTTGATGAATTGACAGAAGCTTTGTCTTCAGGGAGAGGCCTCGGTCCTAATGACCATTGATTATCAATGATCTTCATTCACTAATATCCATTAACCATTAATAGCGTCGTTAACTACTGCTAGGATATATGTCGTGAAAATTAAGTTCTTGAGTAAGTTCTATCTCTCTCTCTCTCTCTCTCTCTCTCTCTCTCTCTCTCTCTCTCTCTCTCTCTCTTGTGATTTTCCTGTTACGCAGAGTGGCATTGGTAGACGTATAACTATTCGGCCTCTCCCCGTGTCTCGGTAGGGGTAGAGGGAATGGTCATACGCCCATGAGAGAGGGTACCCCGAGAGGTACTCGGATACTACAACTGCCGTGTTGTAGTTAGGAAAGGGGGAGAGGTGGGGAGTGTTGAAATTGAGCGTGTGTGCAAGTCTGTCAAAATATTTAGCCATATTGAAAGGTCTCGTTTTAGAATGATTTATTGTTAACTTGTTCTCATCATTTATTTATTTCCTTATTTCCTTTCCTCACTGGGCTATTTTTCCCTATTGGAGCCCTCGGGCTTATAACATCTTGCATTACCAACTAGGGTTGTAGCTTGGCTAATAATAATAATAATAATAATAATAATAATAATGCTATGCATATACTGTATGTATATATATATATATATATATATATATATATATATATATATATATATATATATATATATGCTTTCCTTGAGCACGTCTATGCTTTTATAAATTAAGAACAAAATAAACAACATAATTAACATGTGACTAACAGCATTAGAATTTCTCATCTCTCTAGCCACCAGCTAAATTTTGCAAGCCTTCTCGCTGCAATTTAGGAAAAAATAAGGGAAAATTTGGGTAAATCTTCTCTTGCATACCTTCCAGGATGACTCATATACAATTCAATTGATGCTATAATGACGTCATGATTATAGTCCTATATTTTCTAGGCCATCGAGTTGGCGGAAGCTGTTGAGTTGCCGACTAGTTAGTTTGAGGTTTCCCAAAAAAAACAAAACTCCTGCATTTATTAACTCTAGGCATTAAACAAATATTATTATTAACATTAAGCAGATATTATTATTAACCTTTCTAACAATAGTAATCCTAATATTATGAACAGTGTCGTACTAAGGCTGAGTTCGAGGAAGAGTAAATATTGAGCGGACAGGTATCAAATGGCAAGTTTTCCACGAAGGGCTGCGTTGCATCGTTCTTTACTTAACATTCGGTATCTCAAGCTCCTGGCCAAAGAGCAAAAAGTGTAAGATGCTGATAAAAAAAAAAAATAGATTACTCTGGATGACTAGATATTCCTTTCCATTGAAATGTTTTCTCAGCCAGAAAAGGCAATAAAAAAGATGTGATGTAAAGAAAACTTTTCGGGGTTGTACTTTTCGAGAACCGGTAACCAAGATCGCAAGCTGACTCATTCTCTAGGACATTGGGCATTCCAGGTGACGTAGAATGGAGCTCGGATTACCAAATCATTATTATGTAAAAGGTTCCAAGAATTACTGTTTTCCCTCGGGAGTCGGGACAAAAGTAATAATGCTCCATTTTATTTTCTTATTTGGAAACCGGAGTAACAAGTTTGCTTAGGGCCTTGGGGAGTCTGACTGAAGTGAGTATGTACAGGAGAATTTTTTTTTTTATTTGTCACTTATGGAAAATTTACACTAAAAAAAACTTTGACTTCTGGAGGAAAAATCTCATTTATGGTAACTTTCATGAGATTCTTTCAAATTAGTTCTTGTGTACATAAGTTATTATACATAAACGGATTTGTCTTACATTCATTTTCATATACAATTTTGTGCATTTTTATGATTTTATATGCATATTTCATGTTATTATTTTTTATGGAAATATTGGAAGGTATACTGTATATTCCACAAAGATCATTATTAACTACATGTTGAAGTATGTTCATATTTGCGTGAATTTACCATGCACGCTTTAACCTTCTGTGGGTCCTGGTTATAACATAAGAGTTTAAAGGTTACTCATGAATGGCAGAGGCAAGGGACAGTGACAATGCCCTAGAGGTCTAGAGACTGACCATATATAGGCCTACATGTAATCTGCACTCAAACCGCCTCTCCATCAAGCTAGGTCCAAGGAAGGAAAGGCAATGGCTGCCGATGATTTAACAGGTATGTCTATTGGCTCTCTCAAACCCCTAATCTCTAGCTCACAAGGATGGTTAGATTGCCGACACTACAGGGAACTATGAAGCTTGAGCGGATCTCGAACGCCCGTCCAATAGACCGCGAGGCAGGGACGTTTCCAATTGGGGAATATGGTCTTTCGTATTCGTCTATAGTTGATCCAAAGTAAAAATGCTAAAATGACGAAATATCAAAAATATTGAACACTTAAAATCAAAAGAAAAATATAATTTAATGGTTGAACCAAAGCAGCTCAGTGCAACGTTACTTTTCTAATATATGATTTTAGTTTGTATACAGCAAGACCCGGTGCTGGCATAATTATTATTATTATTATTATTATTATTATTATTATTATTAATAATAATAATTGCTAAGCTACAACCCTAGTTGGAAAAGCAAGATGCTATAAACCCGGGGGCCCCAACAGGGAAAATAGCCCAGTAAGGAAATGAAACAAGGAAAAATTAAATATTTTAAAAACAGTAACAACATTGATATAAATAGTTTCTTTATAAACTATAAATACTTTAACAAACAAGAGGAAAAGAAATTGGATAGAATAGTGTGCCCGAGTGTACCCTCAAGCAAGAGAACTCTAACCCAAGACAGTGGAAGACCATGGTACAGAGGTTATGGCGCTACCCAAGACTAGAGAACAATGGTTTGATTTTGGAGTGTTCTTCTCCTAGAAGAGCTGCTTACCATAGGTAAAGGGTCTCTTCTACCCTTAGCAAGAGGAAAGTAGCCACTGAATAAGTGCAGTGCAGTAGTTAACCTCTTGGGTGAAGAAGAATTGTTTGGTAATTTTGTTGTTGTCAGGTGTATGAGAATAGAGTAGAATCTGAAAAGAATAGGCCAGACTATTCGGTGAATGTGTAGGCAAAGGGAAAGAACCGTAACCAGAGAGAAGGATCCAATGTAGTACTTTCTGGCTAGTCAAAGGACCCCATAACTCTCTAGTGGTAGTATCTCAACGGGTGGTTGGTGCCCTGGTCAACCTACTACCTAAGGCGATATTGACATACACTAGATTGTGGTTATTTATGTTTTGGTTTACTTTGTGCCCTAATGACCAAATGATAAATTATCTTCCAATTTCCCATTATCTTCCATAGAAAGACATCATTTGTATCTTACTCAGCTGGGAAACTAGTCTTAACGTTACCCAACCTAGAAAAAAAAAAAAAAAAAAAAAACGTTATATTGAATGTTCCCCTTAACAAAAACTAGCTTCCTTCTCAGAATTCGATAATTGAGACCAGGGAAGACAAATGGCTTAAAGATTCCTTTACTTCAGTGCCAGGTAACAGGTTCGCTACCAGGGTCCCAGCAAGAACAGGGTCCTTTGCAACTTTTTCCTTTTCTTTTAGTGTTGAATATGAAACATATGAATTATTTACTTCTGTTATAATATGATTGTAATAAGATATACGAAAAGAGAGCGTGAAAGGTTCCAGGGAGGATGTCGAGGTGCTCAAAGAAGCTCGAAGCCTCGGGGTCCTGTCATGGGTTGATACAGCACAGCTCGTTAGTCGTTACACGGCTAATCTTTGGCTAGTAGGCCTACTCGGTTGGGTGACCAGCTGTAAACGCCAGTGGCACATAATTTCTCATAGTCTCTTCCAAAAATCCGATACAGAGTCAGGGTGAGGGCAGAATAGTAGATAATATCTGTTCTGTTTCAACTACCCTGCCCCCGATAGGGATACTGCTTGCGGTGTGCCTTGCGTAGCAGCCTGTAGGCTATTTGCAACGTCCTTTCTTGTGTCCCAGCTACATTGATTTTTTTTTTATCCATTTACTCTTTGCCCGTTACCTTTGGTCTATTGCTTCTTTGCTGCCCATCTTCTTGATCATAACCTTGCTCCAATTTTTCACTTGTTGAAGAGCAACTATATGAGTCTAAAATAGACCTATTTTACTTGTTATATGTCTTTTCGGTGGTATACAGAAGGAAGATGAAGAATGCCAAGGATGAAGGATATGGAGAAATAAAGATGTCAAGGATGAAGGATATGGAGAAATAAAGATGTCAAGGATGAAGGATATGGAGAAATAAAGATGTCAAGGATGAAGGATATGGAGAAATAAAGATGTCAAGGATGAAAGAAATAAAAAGGATTGTTACAGGAAAGGGTGGATGCTCTGAACAATGCAGTCAGGGTGATCAAACGCAGTCAGTGCTTATTGATTAGATGTCATTTGCTAACTATAAAATAGAAAATAGAGCGAAAGACTGAAGAATGCGAGGGTGTAGGAAAGACAAAAGAAATACAAAGAGCGCAGAGGGAAATTTTAACGGATTTCAAATAGAGAAAGCACGAGAAAGGAAAGGTGTGTGTTCTTAGAATCAGGAGAGAGAGAAAGGAGAGGAGGTCATGATCAGTTTGCTCCTGAGTTAAGAAAGATGAAGAAATTAAAGAAGAAAGTTCGGGTAGGAAGTACAAGAATCTGGGTGTATTGGAAGACCCATATGTTATAGTGTCCGTGAAACTTGAACTACTATCGATTTTTCTTATCTACAAATGTTCAATAATATATTATAATATATATATATATATATATATATATACAGTATATATATACATATATATAGGCCTATGTACTGTATATATATATATATATATATATATATATATATATATATATATATATATATATATATATATATAAGACAAGTAATGCCCCGTAACGCCCAAAGTTCCAACTCGTAAACCGCTTTTATGAAATGGCTGTGTTTGTGGTTGTATTAATGGACAAGTTCGAATTGAATTCTTCTCATTTATTCACGACATGAAGTTCAGATTATCAGCAAAACGATGAAATGCGGCCAGGAGGTCTGTTTGTGAGTTTAACCCGAAGAGCTGTTAAATCAGGCAGAACAGTCAACAAACCCCATGTTAACGATTGCAGCAATAGGTCTAATTAAAGGCTGGTTGTTGTTAAGTTGCTAATAATAATAATAATAATAATAATAATAATAATAATAATAATAATAATAATAGAGAAGAAGAAGAAGAAGAAGAAGAAGAAGAAGAAGAAGAAGAATTATCGTACGAAATTAGACATACGGTACGTTAAATGAGAAACTGTAATATTATATAATATGATCCAATTTTCTCGAAGAATCACCAATACGAAAAAGATAATGAAGAATAAAGTAGTCGAAGACCAATTAACACAAGAAAGTAAGAATTAGACGCAGCCCGAGAGAAATGCTAGACGAAGAGTCAAAGGGTGAAGGACGCGGAGCGAGGCTGTCCAGAAATTCCTTACGTCAGCAGGAAATGACAACGGCGGGTCTGTGTGGTCAAGCGAATCGGCAAGCGTGTGATGAACTGATGGGCTATTGTGATGAGTGTGATGATGGTGATGATGTTGGTGATGATGATAGATGGCATAATTGTGACTATGATATTTGCGTGCTATAGATTGTTTTAAATGGTTAAAGAAGTTAATAGTTTTCATGTTGATGATGGCGATGTTATTATTATTATTATTATTATTATTATTATTATTATTATTATTACTAGCCAAGCTACAACCCTAGTTGGAAAAGCAAGATGCTATAAGCACAAGGGCTCCAATAGGGAAAAATAGCACAGTGAGGAAAGGAAATAAGGAAATAAATAAATGATGAGAACAAATTAACAATAAATCATTCTAAAAACAGTAACAACGTCAAAAATAGATATATCATATGTAAACTATTAACAACGTCAAAAACAGATATGTCATATATAAACTATAAAAAGACTCATGTCAGCCTGGCCAACATAAAAACCTTTGCTCCAACTTTGAACTTTTGAAGTTCTACTGATTCAACTACCCGATTAGGAAGATCATTCCACAACTTGGTAACAGCTGGAATAAAACTTCTAGAATACTGTGTAGTATTGAGCCTCATAATGGAGAAGGCCTGGCTATTAGAATTAACTGCCTGCCTATAGTATTACGAACAGGATAGAATTGTCCATGGATAGAATAGAGATATTGATTGTAACATAAATGATGATTATGATATTTGTTGCGGATGTAACATGATATTGATAGCGATAATATCAATTAACAGCAAGACGCATTATCATTGTTAAGTTATGATGATAATGATGATGGGAATGCTTATGGTAAGCTAGTGTACGCGCCCCGTCAACAATGACAGCTAAATATTTAGATAGATATGCACACACACACATTCAACCTTTCCCAACTACAATTCCTCTCACCAGGGCATGGGTATTCTCTCTCCCGCTTACCCAAGGAATGGGGACAGACCTGCTGTTATACGTCATATTGCTGAGCGTGACCAGAAATGATATATATATATATATATATATATATATATATATATATATATATATGTATATATATATATATGTGTGTGTGTGTGTGTGTGTGTATATATATATATATATATATATATATATATATACTATATGAACAATCGCACTTATTTTCAAAAAATGTGGCTAAAAACTGTAAAATATTTTTTTTTTAATTCTTGAAGAAGAAAACAATATAAGCACTGAAAAACAAAACAAAAACAGATCAACAAAGAAGCAATAGGTATTAGCAATAAACAGTTAGGCAATATGTAATAATGTGGAGGTGGTTTGATTGTTTAAGGAAGGTGATAGTTTCTTGATGTACAATAGAGAGATTCTAAGAAAAGGAGCGAAAGGCAATCGGATGTTTGGGAGAGAATTTCGAAATGATTTTACTGGATACGAGTTTTACATAATCTATTTATAGTGCTTATATGATTTTTCTTCTGTACTGATAATATTGAAAACAATTTTGAATAAGAAGTCCTATATAATTTAGGTAGTGTTTTAAACTGCTCACTAGATTAATAAAGCTTCTAAATTGTTTTACATGGAGATTTTTCTTTAAAACAAAATTTTCATAGCCATTCTTAGCAATTTGTGAATAAAATAATTTGGATAATTTGAATCAAAGACAATACTGTGTATCTGGTAAATTCTATAATAAACATTAATGAAGGCGTAAATGGTTTTACTTGATAACTATTTTTAGAGTAAAAATTAGTACATAAACAATTATTTGTAGGTTTTCTAAAAAATGGAGGCTCTAAATCTTCTCATAATTCTATGAAACAAAAAACAAAACAAAAATGAGAACATACCATTTATCTCTTCATCAAAAGGGAATTTTTATAGAAGGAACTAATTTAAAGGTTTAAAGGTCACTCATGAATGGCAGAGGCAAGGGACAGTGACATTGCCCTAGCAATCAGGACAATGCCCTAGAGACTGACCTTATATTATATGATCAGCGCCCAAGCCTCTTCTCCACCCAAGCTAGGACCAGGGAGGGCCAGGCAGTGGCTACTGATGACTCAGCAGATAGACCTATAGGCTCCCCCAAACCCCTCAACCTTAGCTCACAAGGATGGTAAGGTTGCAGACACTAATGGCGCTAACGAGTCTGAGCGGGTCTCGAACCCCCGTCTGGCAAACACCAGACAGAGACGTTACCAATCAGGCCACAACAACCCTAATTTAGTTTATAAAGAAATAATTAAACATTTTCAGTTAATGGCCGTATGATATCGTCAACATAACGGAACCAAATTACTCCTTTTTGGAAGGATGGCTGAAATTAATTCCCCAATCAATTCCTTTCATAAAATTCTACGTAAAGATTATTCAGCACATTAGAAAGGGGCGGGCGATTCCCCATGGCAATTCCCAACTTTTGAATATAGAATTCCCCATTAAATTTAAATTTACTATCCACAACAGTGTTATTTATTCAATTGTTACTTCTGAGGGAAGAAGAATATAAAAATTATCTAATTTCTCATTTAAAATGGACATTATTAACCAGAGTAACTTTTGTGAACAAAGCTTATGAGTTTAAAATCAAAATTAAAATGGACGCCATTAAGTTTTTTACGAGTTCAATGTTGTTTTAATTAGCATGTGATATGTTCCCCACAAGACGGTTTAGAATAATTCTAATTGATCAATCATTTAGGTAACTTACGTGACACATATCCAACCGAGTCCTATCTCAGACTCTGGAACTTACAACAATCTGCTTCTCCAACCAATATGCAGCTTGGTTTACAGTAACAATAATCTAATAATCGAAAAAGGATAATATTCTTCCCTCTAGACAGCCCCTTCACTCACATACCCTTTTCCGCGGCCCAAATAAAGATCAATGCCCTCAAAAGTCAGTCGGTAAGGACGTTGACACGTAACTGACATTCAGGTATCCGGTTTCAAACGCCGCGCGGTGGAACAAGGGTGACCTTCACATCCTCCTCCATACTTCCAGGCTCTACAGCGGCGTATGGTAACTTTTTAATCTCGGAAACCGTCTGATTTGCTTTCTAAATATATGAAAGATGTATCTTAAACTATAGATCATAAAAATGTTTAGATAAGAATTTTTTTTCCTGTTAGTGTTACTGGATTACAACCTTGTATCACTAGAAGCCTATGTGTGAAGGAAATAAGAAAAATAAGAGGAGAGAAAGTGGGGCTTTTAGCTACGAAGAAAATTATATCTACGAAGAAAAATAGCACGGACATTTTCTTTATAGTATAGAAAACACGCGAATCTCTGCTCGGTCAAAGTATTAAAACAGTTTCCTGCTGTTTATCTTAACAGGTAGCATGATGTCATCTTGGAATCCTAACATTGATCCAAATGCGGCAATAAGAACCCTTATAGACCATTCTTACTGCCTTGTTGGGAATTAATGCTTTCAGTACACGTTGCGGCGTGAAGCCTAGCCACTGGTATCACTTATTAGCCTCCGTGCCAAATAATTTATTTCCAACTTGCTCTGCTCTCCAAGCTTTTTTTTTTTTTTTCTTAAATTATACTTCATAGTTGTACCTCGGCGAAGAATTGTCTCCTCAGCCCTAGCACTAGGTTTTCTGGTCTATCTTCTATTCCTATTAAAACTGTAATGAGGAATAACCTAGAATATGGAAGCAGATAACTCTTTTTATGTATATTGCATTGATGTATCTTAAAGCTTTATATTTTGGTGGCAGTAAATTTAATTAGATACTAAGCATAGATCACATAAAATAATGCTCAATAATTCTCGATAGTTTTCAAAATCTATGTAAAACACTGAATACTTTTAGGCCTATTCCCGAAGCCTTGACCTGAACCTGAACCTGAACCAGTACATTCCATAGCTTGGACACAATTATAACTATGCATCGTAACAAAATATTGGTAGGACACAGCTTGTTGAAATACTAAACAGCATGAATTATATGAAAAGAAAAATATTCTTAATTTTCCATTTGGAAATTCTCGATAGTTTTCACACTAATATTCGAATACTTTTAAGCATATTCACCCATTTAAAACTATGGCGATGACCAGTACCTACTATAACTTGAAGTTATTTTTTAGACAATTTAAGAGCATGGAATTTTCGGGAGGGCGGTTACCACGAAGCAAGTACCTCAAACTCCGTCAGACATTTGATCCTGATAAACCACTTTTTATCTTTGAAAATCTGACGTCATCCCGAAATGCATGCATGGGTTTTATTTCCTTAGGTTAAAGTGTTTTTTTTTCTTTCAAAGTCAGTGTATTTCACGGTATCATCTAAGCAACTTCCTTGGGTATTACATTATCCTGTGGGGTATTCGAGGAGGCGGTGTCCCAACATGGGTCTAAGAACATGACCTTGAAGTTTCGTTACAAAGCAGACGACTGTCGGTGCTCTCTCTCTCTCTCTCTCTCTCTCTCTCTCTCTCTCTCTCTCTCTCTCTCGTTGTGTGTGTGTGTGTGTGTGTGTGTCTTTTTATTTCCTTCTCTACATATGCGAGCTATATTCCATATAACATTTGATTCTTCTTAATTTACGCTCTCATTTGAAGCGCCTATCAGATTCCAGCTTTAACCAGTCTAATTTTATTTTCTTTCGTGAAGTAAACCGGTTTCTAAGGTTTCTGCAATCTAAGAAAGAATTCTCGATTGGGATTACCTCAAAGTTTCTTAGGGTTAGTCATGGTTTTGTGTTGAAACCGTATTAAATACTTCAGGCGACTGTGATATTGCATGCAAACTGTACCCAAAAGGATATTAAGGATGCTGAAGTAGAATTTTAACCAAACTGGAAAAGAAATTAATTGATGGTAACTTTGTGAAGGTTGAGGTTTCTTTTTGCTGTATTGATTTTATTAAAAATACAACGATAGTGTAGTGAGCATTGATATATATTTTTTTTCTTTTTATTTCTATTATCCTGATGACTGTATTGCTGTATTTCATATCTATTTCACCTCAAAACAAACAGCGCTTAGCAGTATTTTGCAAGTGCGAGTGGACGTATAGACCTACTAAGTGAGAGCAGAGATGGGTCTATAGAATAATGTAACAAGCCTAGACAGATAAATTACCTGAGATAAAATTTTATCGCTTGTTGATCACAGCCAACGTCTATAGAATACAGCATTAGACGCACTTCTCTCTCGTAACGGAAATTTAACTAAACATTTGAATTCAAATCCTATTTTGATTTTAAAAAAATCATTGGATATCGAATACACTGATATTAAGACATCGAGAAGATGAAACTTAATTGTGCAACAGTTCTATTAATTCTAATAGTCAGGCCTTCTCCGTCACGAGGTTTAATACTATACAGTGCTCTAGAAGTTTTATTCCAGCTGTTACCGAATTGTGGAATGATCTTCCTAATCGAGCAGTTAAAATAGTGGAACCTCAAAAGTTCAAACTTGCAGCAAATGTTTTTTTGTTGAACAGGCTGACATAAGTTTTTTTTTTTATAGTCTGTATATGAATTATCAGTTATAATGTTGTTAATGTTTTTTTTTTTATATTTTATCTTATTACATTACTTATATCGTTTATTTATTTCCTTGTTTCCTTTCCTTACTAGGCTATCTTTCCCTATTGGAGCCTTTGGGTTTACAGTATAGCATCTTGTTTTTCCAACTAGGGTTGTAGCTTGGCTAGTAATAATAATAATAATAATAATAATAATAATACCTGCAGACTGACCGGCAGATTTAAAATAGTAATCGAAAGCTATCTGATCAAGGTAGCTTATACCGAGTGATGACTAATTCTTAAGAAGTATTACAAATATGACATTACTCAGCATAAGCATTTTTCTCTTCTTTCCGACATTGGAGAAGACGGGGAAGCACCGTGACTCGTCGAGGAATGTTTTTACAAGAGAATGAATGAACTTGACATTAAACCGTAGGATTCCCTTCCTTTCGTAAGCGGACATTCTCCCGAGGTGTCATGATACTACAGTACCCCGAATTTGGATCTTCGAAACTGTATTCCGGGCGGTTGGTGATACTGATGCTGACGCTCCTAATGTTAAATAACTGTTAAATTAAAGTTTTTTTCCCTTCGTTATCAGTTGATATTTTTGCCAGTTTAGAGGTGCAAGTAAACAGTTAATTTGTGCAAAATATCTTCAATTTTGCATATTTGTTGTCTTCAGATGTTTTAGGGTTGCTATTTTTAATTGTATGAATTCACTGCCATATTAGGATAGTGACTTCATTGTTGAGATGCCCTGACGAACGCTATTAGTTATTGGCTGAAACAGCTGTTGGCTTTTTAAAAGTTCTATAAATGGAGCAGCGCCTTATCATATTCAGAAAATGTCCTTTTACATCATTGACACAAAATAATGTTGGCGCCATAGATATTGAATAAAGATTTTGGTAGGCTACCACACTTTTCACTCTCTTCAAGGGAAAATGGTTTCATATATATATATATATATATATATATATAACAAATTCACCCGTTTCTAGTCCAATGCAAGACAAAGGCCTAAGCCTATTGACGCTAGGCGGTATACCTTAGCAATCCATATTTGCCAAGGGTTATATAAGAAAAAAAAGAAAGTAAAATAACATCAGATCTGCTTCATTTGGTTATTCTTCTGGGGTGAATTGCGCTCTGAGGAGAGAGGAACATGGGTCTAGAGACTCTATACCCAGACCTAGAGCAAAGAGCGTCTAGACGCCATAGAAATGCTCCGCAAAAGGTTAACACCCAGCGTAGCTATCCTATTCAAGAGTAAAAAGGCACATAGATGATAAACAATATATTTGAGTTCACGTTTATGAAGTTGAAAGACCCCATTGTGCACGTGACTTGGTTACAAATCTTTCTCACGAGCCAAGTTAGAAATTAAGGCATTGGTTAAGATCAAGGAGGTTGAATAGGCTATCTAAGCTCACTGGTTAAATAACGCTGTATACTCTAGTAACATCCATTTCTTAATCCATAATATTCCAGTTATTTATCAGAACGCACTCTCTCTCTCTCTCTCTCTCTCTCTCTCTCTCCTCTCTCTCTCTCTCTCATTATTGGGATGACATGCTGCATATAAAGACCACACCAGCTACTGCTTTTGAGTTCGTGTTTGTTTTTCATTAAAGTAGGGAATGGAAAAATCAATTTATTTACTAATTCATTGGATGACTAACTGTATCTACATATTCAATAAGGATGAAGTTGGTTTAAAACTGGAAAATCACGCACCTCTTCAGCTAATCGGGCATGAGCATAATATATATCCAGAGAGCGGGTGAGAGAGAGACTATATTTAGCTTGGGCGGGATTCGCTTTTCCATGACTCACTCCTGACAAACCTTTTCTTTCTCTCTGGGACACATCCTTTCTTTCATGGGTCAAGCTATGACCCTCGCCTTAGTACGAAAATAGACGCATGAGACGGTCTGGTTCCACGGTCAAGCCTCCGGTTCCCGCGCAAAGACTAAAAAAGAAGAAGCTAGAGGATCCGGGACGGGACGACACGACGCCATGGATTACCAAGCAAGGGTCGTCCAAATGCAAATCGGAGTCATCTTGATGTTTGTAATATGAAATCTGTGAGTAAAAATATCTAAGATTGTAAGACTCCGTGCGTATTATTATTATTATTATTATTATTATTATTATTATTATTATTATTATTATTATTATTATTATGGATGTGGAAGACCTAATAATCATACGTGAAAAAACAGAAAACAGAGATGATAAAATCTTATCATAGCTCTCCTAAAACACACACACACACACACACACACACACACACACATATATATATATATATATATATATACATATATATATATATATATATACATACATATATATATATATATATATGTATGTATGTGTGTGTGTGTGTGTGTGTCTGTGTCTGTGTGCGTGAAGTTTAGAAAATTACATAGTGGATGGATCTTTCAACACTATCAAACACATTCCTCTTATGAATTCACCATCATGAAAACCGGCTACACTAGACCTATAGGCTACGAAGAATTCTAAGTGGTGGCACCGGACATAGATGATTCGCCTCATGTCTGTTGGCTTGGTACAAACTTGGCATTTACAGCACGAGAAAATCCCACAAGGATATAACTGTATTATGGTGACATCATGCCTGCATCAATACAGCTGTATTTATTTCCTTTTATCGCTAACTCCAATAGATCACTTACTAGCACGGCATAGACAGCCTATACCTAGACCGTACTTGCTAATCTCCATAGATATATATTTCTATGGTCGATTAAAAATGATATGCAATGGATAATATGTAAATAAAACCTATCATTAGATAATTGTATAAATATCACATTTCTATTGATCTAATGAATATCCATTCAATAAAATCAAACTAAATTTTCGATGTTAATTTTGAGTAAAAATTATCATTGAAGTAGATAGAATAAAAATTGAATATATCAAGTTATCATTTCCAGAAAACGATAAGTTCATGTTCTTCTTCTTCTTCTTCTTCTTCTTCTTCTTTCTCAGAAAAGCCAATAACCAGGAGCAGCCGAGACTTCAGAGAGGTCAGCGTTCCCTATGGTCTCCTATTGCTTCAAAAGTACACATGAATTCTGCTCAGAGCTTCTTTTATGTTTCCAGCATAATTTACGGTACTTACCTCTTCTTTTTTTCTACACGCTCTCTCTCTCTCTCTCTCTCTCTCTCTCTCTCTCTCTCTCTCTCTCTCTCTCTCTCTCCACACACACATACACACACACACACACACGCTTACATACACAAGTATATACTGTATATATATATATATATATATATATATAAACAGTAGATAAATATGTGTACTGTGTATGCTTGTTTGTGTATACCTGCATCTTCGTATTCATTGTAAATGTGACGATAATGGAGAAAGATAAGCGATAATAATTAGGTTCACGTCTGGGAACAAAAACTAATTAAAGGAAATGGTTTGGGTCTTCATGGCCTTGAAGGAAAGCATGATTCTCTCTCTCTCTCTCTCTCTCTCTCTCTCTCTCTCTCTCTCTCTCTCTAGTTATAAGATTTTCTTATATTTTGTTAATTTTCGGCGATGAATTTGACGATTTAGCGGAGGTAACTATTATATAAAATGGTAACAGTTCTGTGATGGTCAATAAATTCCTGTTGTTAAGAGAGAGAGAGAGAGAGAGAGAGAGAGAGAGAGAGAGAGACTTAGGGGGTTGAAGGTAACCGCAGAAAAAGGTAATAGGTCGGCCAAGGCACCAGCCACCTGGTGAGATACTACTGCTAGGGAGTTATTGGGTCCTCTGACTGGCCAGACAGTACTCCATTGGATCCCTCTCTGGTTACGACTCATTTTTCCTTTTCCTACACATGCACCGGATAGTCTGGCTTATTCTATACACATTCTCCTCTTTCCTCATATACCTGACAACACTAAGATAATGGAAACATTCTTTTTCATTCAAGGGGTTAACTACTGCACTGTAATTCTTACCTTTAACCATTGTTCTCTAGTCTTGGTTAGTGCCATGGTCTCTGTACCATGGTCTTCCACTGTCAATGGTTAGAGTTCTCTTGCTCCAGGGTACACCCAGGCACACTATTCTATTTGTTTCATCATTTCCTTTTCTCACTAGGCTATTTTCCCTGTTGGGATCTTTAGACTTGTAGCATCCTGCTTTTCCAAATAGGGTTATGGCTTGGCTGGTTATAATAATGATAATAAGGAGATATACATTGACAGTTAAAGAGAGATGGTTAGTTGGTTGCAGAGACCTAGACAATAAATGGACAAATAGATGGATAGGCAGACAGAAAGCAGCCAGAGAGAGAGAGAGAGAGAGAGAGAGAGAGAGAGAGAGAGAGAGAGAGATAAAATCTGTACCATAAACGAACGAAGATGTCCTGTCTTGCAAATGTCTCTTTGTTTGTATGTTTATGGAGATCTCCGTCCTAAAATGGCGGAAAGAAAATAACGTTCGTTTTCCCAGCTCTGAAAATCCTTATGCAAAGGAGAGGAAGGATTCAAGATAAAAGATAGATATATCCAGGATTAGAAATCATAATGGAAACTCTTGGGGGGCCGTTGCAAGGGCTAAACCTCAACCCTTGAACTTGAACTTGAACCTTGGAGAAAGGTTCACGAAGTGTTATTCGCTGTTAACCAAAGATATTTTTTCATTATCAGATATAATTAAACAAGAATTGTGGTTGTTTTTATGAAAGGTAGTTCTTAACGAAAAAATTATAATGTGGGGGTTTTGACTCTACACTCTGTTTAGTCTTTAAACCTGTTTAGGTAAGAAATGAGAGCACAACTACTAAGAATAATATATATATATATATATATATATATTATATATACATATATATGAATATACATTTTATATATACACATATATATATATATATATATATATATATATAAATATATATATATATATACATTTAAATAAATATATATATATATATATATATATATCCCTTTCTGAGTGGGGATACCTTAACGTGGTAAAATTATTTGTGTATCGCTATGATACGCAATGCTGTATTAGTCAGGGTCCCATACTAGGTTGGTTTGCTGTGAGTGATCAGAAAAAAATATCCCACCATCACCATTCTGCACTGGCCAGCGTGGTGATAAAAAAAAATTGACATGTCTAAGTCATTTGTCCTTAAGTGGACTAGATTCACCTGCATTTGTTGTTGATGGTGTTGTGTGTGTGTGTGTATATATATATATATATATATATATATAAACAAATAAAACTACTTTTAATTATGGAAAGATTCACTGGGGAGGCAGTTTGTAATATATGATTGTTAAAGTAAAGACTAATTCTCTTGAAAACCTCATTTGTCTTATTTAAAAATATTATATATAGGTAGAATTTTATTAGTTTTCTAACAGATAACCAATTAATGAAGAAAATAACATAAGATTTTACTCGTCAGTCTTTCTAAAGAGCAAAGACTCTCCTAAGACTTCACCAAAGACTTGCTGCGAGCATTCCTGCCCCTCAGCGCTCCGGCAAGGGCAAGTCATGCCCTTGTCGAAGGGGCAAGAGGGATATCATAGGGCAAGAGTCAACAACCGTAATTCTATAGTGAGAAATATTAAATGTGATATTGGGACCTCGCTGCCTTTCTAACTTCCATTTCAATAATACCTACATGTTTCGCTTGATAAGACCCCTTCTTCGCAAAATTCATTTCAGTGTGCGGTAATTACTTAGCTGATTGCGCCAGATAGGTGCTGACCACAATTCTGCAAAAAAAAAAAAAAAAAAAAAAAAAAAAAAAAATACAATTATATCTCCTAAGTAAAAAAAAAAAGATAATTTTCGTTTGGACGTTTCTGATATCAAATAAAAACAGATAATTGATGAAGAAACCTTTTATTAATGATGTAAATTTGTCTTGTTCTTATAATATTCTGGATAGTGTATGCTGTTTTGAGAAAATAGAAAAATCTATTTCAAAATTTTCCAACAAATAAAATTACTCCTCGACTTGATGATTTGAGCTACTCAAGATAAATTCATTCCTTTCCAAGTTGAAGAGGCAACTAGGAAGTAGAGATATCTTTTAGTTCATTTATAGGCCTAACGGTTTATAGAGATCACAATATCTCCACCATTAGCTTATCTCTCAAGACAAGTTTGATACCTGATGTGTTATCGAATCTGAATTTTAAGTAAATTCATATTTTATGTTACATTAAGATCCAAAAGAACTCGATTTCTATAAAAAAAAAAAGAAGAAAACACGATAGGGATAAAAAAGATGCTATGACCCTTCAGAATAGGCATAGGCCTACCAACCAGGAGCAGACCACATCTGCAAACAATGTCGGAACGAGTTACGTGTTTGGCTTGCAAATAGTCTGAAGGACTTGTGATTGACGGGTGAAAAAACTCTTGGGTAATCTCTTCTCATTTGTATGTGACAGTTTGCTCTCTCTCCCAGACGATATAATGAGGAAACAAACAATGGCGTTTAATTAGATTAGTAAATTCTAATGCGTCATAAACTATTATCTGGTTGTTCAAATAAATTGTTCATTGTTCACTTGTGACATTCATTTGTTTGGATTCATTTCATCTATAGATTTTGATGCCATGACATCATCAAAACGTTACACTTGTTGTTCAATATATATATATATATATATATATGCATTCATCATTATTATCAGCCGTTACTAGCCCACTGCAGAACAAAGGCCTCAGACAAGTCCTTCGACTTGCATCTGTTTACGGTCTTTCTGTGCCTGTCTACGTCCGCAAACTTTTGTTGTTCGTCTATCTATCGTCTTCTCTTCCTTACCCTGCTTCTTTTGCAATCTCTAGGGACCCATTCTGTTATTCTTAATGTCCATCTATTATCTACCATTCTCACTATATGTCTGCTCATGTCCATTTCTTTTTATTACATGTTGTCATAATATCCTCTACTTCAGTTTGGTCTCGTATCCATGTTGCTCTTTTCATTACTCTTTTCATAGTTCTCTGATTTGTAACTAAATTATTTTCAAAGGCTTTAGTAAGGTTCCAAGTTTCTGATGCATAAGTTAATACTAGTAGGACCATCTCATTAAATACTTTTCTTTTTAAAGTGGTATTTTGATCATCATCATCTCCTCCCACGTCTATTGACACAAATGTCCTCGGTTAGACTTCACCTGTCGTCTCTATCTTGAGCTTTTATTTCAATACTTCTCCATTCATCATCTCATACTCCAAATATCCTAGTCCTCAGCCATGTAGGCCTGGATCTTCCAACTCTTCTAGTGCCTTATGGAGCCCAATTGAAAGTTTAGTGAATTAATCTCTCTTGGGTAGTGCCAGGAGCATGCCCAACCTATCTCCATCTACCCCTCACATTATAATGTATATATATAAATATACACACACACACACACATATATATATATATATATATATATATATATGTGTGTGTGTGTGTGTGTGTGTGTGTTTGTGTATGTGTGCACCCAGGCTAGCTCACGCACGCGCGCGTGTGTATTAAACAAAGGTTTTCCATCAGCTTGGGTGAAAAAAAAAATCAACAAAAAGTTTACAACCCCTAAAAGAGAAAGATAGCCGTTTCGTACCCTATGCCCCTACTGGCTGCATCCAGGCATCATCTCGTACCTCGGGCGAATCTCATCAGTATAACAAACGGGATTAGTTTCGTAATAAAAATATATATTATGAGAGAGAGAGAGAGAGAGAGAGAGAGAGAGAGAGAGAGGAGAGAGAGAGAGAAGGGGCGTTCACCTAGACATGGAAAATGTCGGTGACCCTTTAATTATGTCCGGCTGACCTTTCCTTTTCTTCTTCTTCTTCTTCTTCTTCTTCTTCTTGTACTGGAAGTGTTGTGGGCGTTAACACCCAAAATGTTCAAAATACTCTGTTATGATATTTTGGATACAACATGTACTTATTACATTATATTTTATTTTGATTCTCAGCTGATTTTTATATATTTGAAAATCTTTGTTAATTCATTAATTATTTTGTTTATTGGTTTATTCATTTACGACTTTGTCAATTTACTTTTTTTAATATATTAATCTACTGTACATGCAGAATTTTTGAATTTTATATTTAACAAATAATCTATTTATCTATTCATTAATAATACATTGCTCTGTTTTTTTTTTCTTTTCTTGTAGATTTACTTCTCTGTCTAAGCTGTACACTTTTTTTATCTTATATATTTTCATATCGCTTTTTTTTTTTTTTCAAAAGGTACTATATTCAATAAAAGCTTCTGGAGCCATTTATTGGAGTTTTATTCGGGACAATCATTTACAAAAAAAGAAAAAAAGAAAAAAAAAGAAATAATTACTCGTCATATCCAGGCAATTGAAATTGCATGTAAATCCTCATATCTTATCATCCCTTTATTTCTCTTCCTCTTCCCTCCCCTACTCTTCCCTGGACGCCGGTCTTCCTCTTTCTCTGGCGAAGAGGACTACTCTGCTCAGGTCCTAATGGCTGCCGTTCAGATATTATCTCTTCGCTTTATTTTCCAACATTTTATCTTCCATATTTTTTACTGGGCGCCGAATACGCTAGGCTTCTCTCTCTCCCTCTCTCTCTCTCTCTCTCTCTCTCTCTCTCTACTTAAATATGAACAATAATGCAACATACAATTCTCCATATCTAAGTAAAAACTTATTCTTTTTCCTCTTGTTTTGTTGAAGTTTTTTATAGTTTATATAGGAAATATCTATTTTAATGTTGTTACTGTTCTTAGAATACATTATTTTTTCCTTGTTTCCTTTCCTCACTGGGCTATTGTCTCTGTTGGATCTCCTGGGCTTATAGCATCCTGCTTTTCCAACTAGTGTTGTAGCTTAGCAAGTAATAATAATAATAATAATAATGATAATAATAATAATAATAACAATAATAACTCTTTAGTTTCTGACTTATATAGAAGTGGCAAGAACACCTTATTATATCTAGAAAAAAAATAAAATATTTCATATACAGAATAAAAGATAAGGTGTTATTAGATAAAATATTTGTATACATTCATACAAACCCTTAGTCTTTTATTTCTAGTTAGTGGACTAATGGAAACGTTCCTCCCTGGCGATCTTCTGGACAGGAGAGAGTCCTGCTCAAACTTGATAGTTTCTTACAGTGTCTGCAACCTCACCATCCTTGTGAGCTAAGGATGTTTTTTTTTTTTTTTGGGGGGGGGGGTGGGGTTGGGCCTATAGGTCTACCTGCTGAGTTATCAGCAGCATTTGCCGGGTCCTCCCTGGCCCTAGCTTGGGCGGAGAGTGGGATATGACTTTGATCTTATGTATATATGGTCAGTCTCTAAGGCATTGTCCTGCTAGTGCATTGTCACTGTCTTTTACCGCTGCCATTCATGAGCGGTCTTTAAACTTTTAAAAGAATTCAGGAAGTGAATTTTTCCAAAGATTTTGATTATCATCCGAATCCGGATTCATGTAAGAGATTATCAAAATCCATTGGTGACTTTTAGTGATACTTGCAAACAGACAAGCAAACATTCATCAAACCTCACTGGCAGAGGTAAATCAAATTAGATAAAAAAAAAAACTCATAAAAATAAATTCATATCACTTATATACCTTAAGTGTCATCATCATCATCATCATCCGTGACTATAGTCAGTTCTTTTATGGGTAGTAGGTTGGCCAGGGCACCAGCCACCCGTTGAGATACTACCGCTAGAGAGTTACAGGGTCTTTTCACTGGCCAGACAGTACTACATTGGATCCTTCTCTCTGGTTACGGTTCACTTTCCCTTCGCCTACACATACACCGAATAGTTTGGCATATTCTTTATAGAGTCTCCTCTGTCCTCATACACCTGACAACACTGATATTACCAAACAAATCTTCTTCACCAAAGGGGTTAACTACTGCACTGTAATTGTTCAGTAGCTACTTTCTTCTTGGTAAGCGTAGAAGAGACTCTTTAGCTATGGTAAGCAGCTCTTCTAAGAGAAGGACATTCCAAAATCAAACCATTGTTCTCTAGTCTTGGGTAGTGTCATAAGCTCTGTACCATGGTCTTCCACTATCTTGGGTTAGAGTTCTCTTGCTTGAGGGTACACTCGGGCATACTATTCTAATTTATCTTCCTCTTGTTTTGTTAAAGTTTTTATAGTTTATATAGGAGATATTTATTTTAATGTTATTCTTAAAATATTTATTTTTTCCTTGTTTCCTTTCCTCACTGGGCTATTTTCCCTGTTGGAGCCCCTGGGCTTATAGCATTCTGCTTTTCCAACTAGGGTTGTAGCTTAGCAATTAATGATAATATTAATAATAATGATCATAATGGGGCAGATTTGCACCGACTCGCAGGGGTGCCCTTTTCTCTCGGATAAGTTTCCTAATCGCTGATTGGTTAGAATTGTCTTGTCCAACCAATCAGCGACCAGGAAACTTTTCCGAGCTAAAAGGGCACCCTTGCGAGTCGGTCCAAATCTGCCTCACTAAAAGAATTGACCATAATCCACTGCAGGACAAAAGCCTAAGACATGTCCTTCCATTCGTGTCTGTTTATCGTCTTTCTATGCAAGTATATGCATGTATTTTTTTAGCTCATCAATCCATCGTCTTCTCTTCCTTCCTCTACTTCTCTTGCAATCTCTAGGGATCCATTCTGTTATTCTTAAAGTCCATCTTTTATGTATCAGTCTTATTATATGTCCTGCCAATGTCTATTTCGTTTTCGTACATGTTAGGATATCCTTAAGTGCAGAAAGCTACGGGATGCCAACGCAATAGCCCGTGTCCAGCACAAGGCTGGACAATCTAACAAGCAAGCAAGCAAGTGCAGAAAGACGTATAAACAAGCAAACAATTGCACAACCTTCGTTCAACTCCGCAAGCAGACGTAGAGAGAGAGAGAGAGAGAGAGAGAGAGAGAGAGAGAGAGAGAGAGAGGAGGAAAACAGAGAACCCGACCTAAAACTCAACTAATGATACCTTAACGACACCCTTCAACCAATCGATCATCCAATCATCTTTGGAAAGAAAATAGAAGACTTGTGACCTGTGCTTATTATCCTAAGTGCCCCCCCCCCCCCACCCCCCTCCCCCACCAGCCATTCCCCCTGCCATTGCCTGCAGCCCAGACGTAGAGGAACAAAGACTGCTTGAAGTGTTTTGCATTTTCTTTGCTTTTATTTGATTTTTATGAGCTTTTTTGGCAGTGAAATGTTATTTTCTCATATTTGTTTATTGTTCTAAATTTGGTAGTTTATTATTATTATTATTATTATTATTATTATTATTATTATTGTTGTTGTTGTTGTTGTTGTACTTAATTTTGTCATTATTATTATTATTATTATTATTAATATTATTGGTGTTGTTGTTTTTGTTGTTGTTGTTCTTATTATTATTATTATTATTATTATTATTATTATTATTATTATTTATCAACATCATCATCATTATTATAACTTATCATTCTTTCTTACAACACTGAAATATTTTTCTTCAAACAATTTATTTTCTCTTTCGTAGGATGGTTCTAGTTCCTCCAGGTCTAGGACATTTTTGGAATGTTAATGAAGAAACCAACAGAAGAATACAACAATTCTTCATACTCTCTATCATCTTCTTCTTAGGGTTGATAAGATGCTAGACTTAAACACTTCTTCCTCTGCGAATATTACTAACGAATTAACATCCCAAGAGACAGAGTTAACACTACAGATTAAATAGCCTAAACTAACCAGCTCTCTAGACCTATAGGGCTGATGGCATAGCTCTCATAGGCTAATAAAATAGAACACTCCTAGGCTGTCAGAGGGTCCAACAACCAGTCGGAGAATCTGAAAATATTATTCGTTCCAGAGACACTGGTCTCATTAAAGAGTAACTCGTCTCCCAAAACCGCAGAAGTCGGCAGAACAACGCCGTCTTAAATAGCTATCATGGGCTAATTTAGAAACCTGTGTTGTTTGCTCTCTCTCTCTCTCTCTCTCTCTCTCTCTCTCTCTCTCTCTCTCTCTCGTCTCGTCATTGGTCTAGCTAGTATCGAAGTTTAAAATGAGGCTCTTATATAGCACCAGACACTAAGACTAAGTTATCATCATACATCAATTCAAAGTCTTCGTAATGTATGTATTTGTTTGCTTATAGATCTAGTTGTAGCTAATATTGCGTAAATGCCCGTCTTTAGGCTTAAAACCTGTCCGTCCTCTGAATAAACCGGAAAATAACGAACATAGTTGTCTTCCTTAAGCCTAAAAATACCCCGAGAATTTGTATGCAAAAATATCACATAAAACTCAGCATAAACTTTATGTACGACGGAGAGGTCACCCTTCCGTTTCCACGATCAGTCTTCTAAATGTTGAACACAAATCCGTTTTAAACGGAAATGTCATTTTGTTAACTGTCCATTCCAACAGGGCAACAGGAAATGATTACGACACGGAGACGTCTCCTTGACCTTCTCTTCTTCACTTTTTTTCATAGTTAAAATTCTCCAGAAAGACTTTAATCGACCTTCCTTCTGCCCACTTGTTTTTACTTGGGTTGTGAGTCTACGTGTAGAGATGTAGCATCTTCAGGAGGGTGGAAATTCCATACTAGCTCTATAGATGCGGCATCACTAGCTCGCCTAGGCCTTAGGCTTCTTATGTTGAGAGACGGTTTGGTTTGAATGCAAGTAAAATTTCGTATCATTTGTTTACAAATCATAACATCGGTTGAAACAAAAGTCGATCATAATTTATTTGCATTCGTTAGAAATGCAATCATAAATAACACTGAAAATGCGTCTATCGCATCTATAGTTGGTAGCAGTATTACAAATTTCACGCTATTTTCCCTGGAAATATAAAGACCCAATTGTTACCTACATATACAATAAACTCTTTTGAATCTCGCAGATTCTCTTAACTTCTTGAAATGTTTTTTTTTTTCTTTTTTTTATGAGAAAAGGACAATGAACCCCAGCGCTAAACCGAGGAAATTACGGATCAAGTTTGCCTGGATTTGTAGTAGACCATCACGCCTGACCTCATCCCTTCTAGACACATGTACGAAGACATGAACATTCTCCATACCTCGCCTCTGAGTTAACCATTAATTATTTACTACTTATATTCCATCTTTTGGCTCTTCTTTCTCTATTCTTTATAGCTTCGTTGATTTCCTTTTATTTTTTTATTTTTTTATTTTATTTTATTTTTTTTTTTTGCTTAACAATTATCTTCGTGTCATGCGACGGCCATAAAGTGGTGAGACTTTTTACAGCATACTCTCGTATAACTGCTCATTTCACAAAAAAAAGAAAAAAAAGAAAAAAGAAAAAAAAGTTTTATTTACGTGAAGTTCCTTGGGTTATCAATTCCCTTCCGCACAATGGTAGAGTTTTAGCCTTTCAAAACTATAATCCATAGTATTTTCATTTGTTATTAATGGTGGGAAGCATTTTTGCACATTCTTTTTAACGTCTTGATGAGTATTTAACCATTCAATTTATTCCACCCTCACGACTTTTCACTTAGGCCTACGATAGAAAATAATTCCTATTTGTGCTAAGTTACACATACAAGTTAAAATTAAACTCTAAGCATCCAAGTTACAAACGTTGATGATCGCATTTTTTGCGATGCCAGAGTATGTATAGGCCTACCACTCATGACAACTCCCAAAAAAATCTGCGTGAAAAGGTCAAAAAATCTATTTCATTACGATTTTGGTCATCATGCTACCTAGAAAGCCCTAGGAAGCTTTGGAAGCCCTAAAACATTAAAGACAAATGTAACCTTATCATACTTCATGACACCTCACAATATCAATTCAGCTCAGTCATAGAACCTGGTTCTGTTCGACTTCATCTGAGTTCATAGTTATAATATATTTGAAACTTATTTTCCAAATTCTGAGATAATGATTATTTAAGCACGTGTGCAATCATAACTAATCAATAAATAAACGTGCTGTACTGTGTTTGCACAATATATTGTGTCGTACTTTCGCCGGATAACATTGCTCGGATATGTAAACACGAGCTTTAAAAGTGCATTTACTTATAACAAATAACTTTCACTCTAAGTCTTCCTCTTTGGTGCCATTGGTGTTTAAAAACGATATATTCCTTCTGATATGAAAGCGAATGGAAATCAGAGGTAGGCTAGAGATTGTTCTTGATTTATATTGACCAATGTTACGTTTATGGAGATCACTCCTTGCGAAATGATGTTTAACATCAAGCGCTTGTGACTGGCGTTTGGATAAGTCCCCTTGGCTAATTATGGGAGAGGCTGGCTGTCCGTATTTAGAAAGTAAAGAAACGAGATTAAAGACTCGACAATAACATTTCATCGGTCTACTTTATTTGCATAATTACTATTCCAAACGTCACGCCCACCCCGGGTTGGGCGATACGGTTCTGATGCGTGTTTGTCCGGGTTTGTGTGCTCAGATGACTAGCGAAGAGACTTCTTGGCGATCAAATACATTCATATGTATTTGGATTAGCTACTCATATATGTTTTAGTATTGGGTCTTAAGAGTGCTCTGGTTTTGTTAAAGCTATCTAGGGAGTTTGACATTAATAGATCTTTGGATTTAAAGACAACCAGAAAGATTTTATCCTCGAGTTCTGCGAATAGATATATTATTATGTTTTTTCCTTTATTATTCTTTGTTGCCTCATTAAGGTCTTCTTCTTCTTCTTCTTCTTCTTCTTCTTCTTCTTCTTCTTCTTCTTCTTCTCTTATGGGTTAGAGATCGCTTGCTTGAGGGTACACTTAAGCACAGCATTCTACCTGTTTTCTTATTTCCTTTCCTCACTGGGCTATTTTACCCGTTTGAGCTCTTATGCTTATAGTAACCTGCTTCTCCAACTAGGGTTATAGTTTAGCAAGTAATAATAATAATAACAACGAGTTTTGTCCTTTATCGTTTGAGGATTGGGTTAGGTTTCGGTAGCGTTGTCCTTAAAACAAACATAGGCCTATAGAATGCAATTTGCATTCAGATAACGACAGTGACTTAATCTTTTGCTATAACTAGCTACTGATATCAAATAAGTTCAGGTTCTCGCACATCATAAAACAATAGAGCCACAAACGAAAGTAAAAACGACACAAAAGTGACGGAAATACATAAGCTTCATGTAAATAGTCGCACCTCAATTTTACTCCTACTCTCTAGCGGTCTGCTCGCCTTTGACCCACAGAAAGTGAGAGAAAGAGTTGAGTCACCCGAGAAGTCTTTCTCTCTTAACTCTCACGCTTATTTCTCCTTCACCTTCACTTATACCCATCGCCTCCATTTCTTCTTCTTTTCCTTCTTCCTCCTCCTCCTGAAATCGAGCCAAAGGGCCAAGTTGGGAAGCCCGAATAGGCTACCTCGCCCTCAGGCTGCAAAGCGATGTTAACTTCGGTTTCAAAGGAGCTTTGTTTTTATATCTTTGGTTCTGCTGGTTTCAAATAAAGCTTTAATTTTTATATAGGTTTGCTCCCGTGAAGGACATCTTTTACCTTAAAGATCTGATTTTAACGGAGTTTGGCTTTTGTGTGGGGTACCTTTCCCCGTACCTACGAAATATAACCTTGTTTGAATCTTTCTTTATAGAGGGCATCGTTCGCTGGGCGTATACTATATAATACACACACACACACACACACACACACATATATATATATATATATACTGTATATATATATATATATATATAGTTTGTATGCATATACATGCATCTCTCTCTCTCTCTCTCTCTCTCTCTCTCTCTATATATATATATATATATATGAATATGTATATATGTTTATGTATGTATATACACACACGTGTGTATCCTTATGCGTGCGAGTGCTCCCTCAAATGTATGCGTGTAGCTGTAGACGTAGCTATGTCCTTCCAAAGGGTACCTTGCCCTTTGAGCTTGCGAAAGAGCACACAGCCGGGGCTCCAACACGCCCAGTCCTTTCTCCATTTAACGGGAATGGCAGAAAGTTTGAAATGACTGCCCAGCCTTCCATGGTCTAGAGTCTAGACCTTTTTACCATTGTCTAGAACTTCTAGACAACGGTAAAAAAGGAATTCACGTCTGTAACTTATAGTTTCTTTCTGCCCTTTTGAATGTTTTTGTTTTCCAAACGAAGCTAACTAATCATTAGTGACATGTGAGATTAACTTTTTTTTTTTCTTTTTTTTTAGTTTGCAATCACCAGTGAAAAATTGATTCACAATTATTCAAGATTCATGTGAGATGAAAAGTAACGTAGTTTGAATTTTTTTGCTGGTAATAACAGCTTGTATTGGTTGGTGTCAGTAATTAAAGCCAAAACTAAAGGATATCTCTTTGGTAATAACAGCTTGTCCTTGCTGTCAGTAATCAAGGCCAATATATGAATATATATATATTTATATATATATATATATATATGTGTGTGTGTGTGTGTGTGTGTTTATATATATATATATTTATATATAAATATATATATGTATATATATATGTGTGTGTGTATATATATATATATATATATTTATATATATATATACATATATATATATATATATATATATATTTATATATATATACATATATATACTGTATATATATATATATATACATATATATATATATATATATATCATAGAGGGGAAAGATTATTCAGGATGTTTTCAAATTTAGAAATAGTAACCTTGGAACAAATCAGAATAATAACTGACAATACAGTCAATTACAGAACTGCAATAATAAAGTGCTTATTGTTAAATATAACCTTATCTTCTCATATGATTACAATGTACATCCTGATAAGTATGCTTCCGTTATCATCTGAAATCAAGTTTTTATTCATCTGCCAGATTTAGTCATCAGAAAATTTGGTCAAAAATAAAAAATGCGTCATTTTAAAACGTGACTGATTTTCACTTTAAAACTCAAGGTTATCAAGTTAATTTTTGAATGGTGTAATGTACAGCCAATGTTTGGCATTTTTTTTTTGGATCGGAATAGCTTTTTGTCTCTCTTTTACACAGACATGTATATATATGCACACATGCATACACACATTCACACACACACACACACACACACACATATATATATATATATATATACTATATGTATATATATATATATATATATATTCATTAAAATACACAATTTTTCGTGTATTTATGATAAATAGAATAACCCACAATATATGAGAAATTAAATTTAATTTCTCATACATTGTGGGTTATTATATATATATATATATATATATGTATATATATATATATATATATAAACTCCACTTCTCTCCATTTCATAATCAATCAATCTATCTAAATATCTACCTTTTTTGTAGCGAGTCATATTTCCTAACATTTCACCATTTTTTAAATTTTTTAATTACTTTCATCGCTCACCACTTCTTCTAAACATTTATCCTCAACTCCCATCAATCACTCATCATCTCCCCCCTCTCTCTCTCTCTCTCTCTCTCTCTCTGTAAGCGATACCACCTCTCAAAAAAAAGAGAAGAAGAAGAAGAAGAAGAAGAAACGTGACGCTCGTAATGGAATCCGGGTGTACAAGGATCAACCAAGACAGTAGCTTCATAGATTGTCGAAAAACTCTAATAGTTTCCTATTCCTTTAAAGTCTGTCTTCAATAGTTTTGTGAATTATCTTTTTTGTTACGTGATTTTCTCTCTCGTCTGTCTCATCTCTTTGCCCTTTTCTTTTTTTCTTCTCCTACTAGTTTTTGTTATA
>NC_090744.1:29287774-29292774 GCF_036898095.1 Palaemon carinicauda
TCGATTTTGATTTTAATATGTCATGCAGTTTAAACGTCACACTAAAGACGGTCCAGATCTTGATATGTGTGTGTGGGTGTGTACGAGTGTGGTGTGAATGTGCAGACTGCGCCCCCCAAATCGCTAAGCTCAGTCAGTAACAACTCAGACCCGTCAGTGTAAGGGTGTAAGTGCGCCACGCTCCTCCCCCAATACATAGGACAGGAGGGAGACTTGCGATAACATTTCAGGTAAGAAAGCGATGTATTCTGGTTTTATAAGTCAAGTTTATGCGTCAATGAGAAACTGGACATTCTGTTATATCGGGCACAGTGAGTTAAATTAGTTTAATTATGACATGAGTTTTTACAGTTGAAATTTTACGGTAGTGTAATGACCCCGAAGATATGAATACGAGATTATATCCATAGCACAACTGAAATTTGACCTAATTTTGTTTGTTTGTTATAGTTAAGGAAAGTCTGCTTAGTATTTGCGATTTTTAGTTAGTTGTCGCAGTATTGCTCTCAAGACATTATGATTAAGAGTATCTTATCTATAGTTTTAAATGCTTAGGCCTAGACATAAACTGTTATTGAATATCCTTTGCAGATAGGCCTATCAGTGATAATGACATTTGATATATATTTCACCATTACCTATTATATCATGATTATGGATTTACTTAAAAATTTGGCTTACAAAAAAAAAAAAAACTATTAGGCCTAATACCTTGACATTAATTTTGAGATGATTGATAAATGGCTGTAGTTTCATTAGCACTAGTCTATTTAAAAGCCCCAATTTTTTGGTTTCTTTGAAGTGAAATGAATATATTAATGCACATCATTATACTAAATGAGTTAGAAAATCATTAGAAAAACTTTCAATTTGTGAAAAGTTTGAAATTAATTGGCTAACAATTTTGACGTTGAGTGGACACCACACAATCGAGTTTCGATGAACAAAGAATCCTGTTGTTATTCAACTCTTATTTTAAACGATTATTATTATTATTATTACTTGCTAAGCTACAACCCTAGTTGGAAATGCAGGATGATATAAGCCCAGGGGCTCCAACAGGGAATATAGCCCAGTGAGGAAAGGAAACAAGGAAAAATTAAATATCCTAAGAACAGTAACATTTAAATGAATATTTCGTATATAAACTATAAAAACTTAAAAAAAAAAAACAAGAGGAAGAGAAATAAGATAGAATAGTGTGCCCGAGTGTACCCTCAAGCAAGAGAACTCAATGAAATCCGTTGAGCACTCAAAACTTTCATTGAGAAATAGTTTGTTCCAATGGTAACTGGAGGAGGGTCTTTCAACCATGAATGCCTTTTGATGAAATACTACCTTTTTTCTTAGTATTTCTAGTAGTTGCGGGATTACGTTACTCAGGGCATCCTTAATCTAACGACTTTATAATTGTCAAGGTCTTCTGAGGAGGGAACGTGTATTTTTAATTCCTATTTCCTTTGAGATGTGTTTTTATTAGTTTATTTCTTGAAATTTGTTTTTTATAGTTCAATTATTACGTGTAATGTGTTTTTTTTTTATAGTTTACTCATTCATTCAAGTGTATATTTATAGTTCTTTGAGATCTTTTTTTCGAAACTTTATTTTCCATTTGCTTTATCTTCAGTATCCAATTATCATTTGAGCGTGGTCATATTTTCTTGTAGGCCTATGTTCATTATTTTATACACAAACACACACTATATATATATATATATATATATATATATATATATATATATATATATATATATATATGTATATATATGTATATATAGATATGTGTATATACGAGTATGTATATATATATATATATATATATATATATATATATATATATATATATATATATATGTATATATATATATATATATATATATATATATATATATATATATATATATATATATATATATATAATTGATCTTATTGTTGAATAATACTTCCCTAGAGGAATGTCAAGTTTAAACTTGTTGAAAATTATTTTTTTTTGTCTTTTCTTAGTTTACTGATATATTTTAACGTTTTTCTTTATCTTGTATTTATTATTGCTTCTGATATTTCATATGTGTATAGTTTATTCATTGTAATTCATTTCCTTTCCTGTTAGAACCCTTGACCTTGTAGCATAATGCTTTTCCAACGATTGTTGTAGCTTGGCTAGTAATAATTAAAATCCTTGGACCAAGCAGCATTTACTTGGGGATGTACACGGTTCAATTTATATTTCATTTCCGTTTGATCGATTTTATTATATATTTGTTAATGGCCTTTTTCCAGTTTATTCTTTTGACATAAAAATTCTGTACTTATTAAATATTTCTTTTAATGTTTGTGATGAAACAAGTTTTTTTGAATAATTGATTTTTGTGTTTATCCATTTTTAACCTGGTTTTCGAATGTCTGAAATATGATGATTGTTCTGATTTCTAAGAATGTGTTCATAATTAATAAGATTGTTTATCGTATCCCTTGGGAAGTGGCTATCATTTTGGGACACTTGGAAAAACATAAAGGTCTTCGTGCTCTAATGGGAATTTGGTGATGTTCTATATATATGTATATATATATATATATATATATATATATATATATATATAAAAAATATATATATATATATATATGTATATATATATATATATATATATATATATATATATATATAAATATATATATACATTTATATATATATGTATGTATATATATATATATATATATATATATATATATATATATATATATATATATATATATATATATATATATATAACAATGTAGCCATCAGCAAATTCCCATTAGAGCACGAAGACCATTATGTTTTTCCAAGTGTCCCAAAATGATAGCCACTTCCCAAGGGATACGATAAACAATCTTATTAATTATGAACATATTTCAAAGAAATTCGAAAACCAGGTTAAAAATGGATAAACACAAAATTCAAAGATTCGAAAAAACTTGTTTCATCACAAACATTAAAAGAATTTTTTTAACAAGTACAAAATTTTTATGCCTAAAGAATAAACTGGGAAAAAAGGCCATTAACAAATAAATAATAAAATCGACCAAACGGAAATAAAATAGAAATTGAACAGTGTACATTCCACGTAAATGCTGCTTGGTCCAAGGATTTTAATTATTACTAGCCAAGCTACAACAATCGTTGGAAAAGCATTATGCTACAAGGCCAAGGTTTTTAACAGGAAATGAAATTAATTAACAATGAATAAACTATACATATATATATATATATATATATATATATATATATATATATATATATATATATATATATATGTATGTGTGTGTGTGTGTGTGTGTGTGTGTGTAATTGACAGCATACGCAATTTTTTTTACTGTAAATAAGGGTAATCGTGTTAGCTCCCACCAGTCTCCAATCTCTTATTACTTAAAATCACTTCCCAACCCTAGACCAACAGAGGCTCTGAGTGGTTTTGATATTTAACCCAAGATCATAACCGTGTCATTGAAAGTATAACAGGTTTCAAAGGACATGTGACCTAAAAAAAGTAGATTCTAATGAAAATGAATGGATAGGAAGGAAAGGTATTTTTGATAGACGCAACTAACATTCTCATAGAGCCCCCCTATTTTAATGACATTGGCCCTCTGCCCTAATATATTTAGTACAGAGGTTGGTGGAATAGCATTCATCTCCTTGTCAAGCTGTTATTATTATCACCTAAGCTACAACCACAGTTGGGAAAGCAAGATGCTATAAGCCCAAGGGCTCCAGCAGGGGAAATAAGCCCAGTGAAGAAAGGAAATAAACGATATGAGAAATAGTGAACATTAAAAATGAAATATTTTAGATACAGTAACAACATCATAACAAATATTCCATATGTAAACTATAAAAAAAACTTATGTTAGTCTGTTCAATGAAAGACTACTTAGTATTTAAGAGTTTTAGTTGGCTGTCCTAACAGGATTATAAGCGAAGTGGAAAGGGAAACAGGAAGAGGTCTTTGAAGCTTACCTGGAAAGACAATGAAAGTCATTGATCCCAAAGACTACGGGAGATATTTAGCGTGACTGATCGTTTCGTTATTCCCAAAACAGACTTGGCGTGATGTCGAGGGGTTTTGTTGAATCACGAATATGGACGTAGTTTATTAGTGCTATGGTGATTGTTATTTATGTAAGGGGTCGTTCTGTTATTGTTATTATTACTTGCTAAACCACAACGTTAGTTTGTAATGTGAATTATCAGGCCTTAAGGACATAACGATGATGAAAGAACCACGTCAATAAACTCGTAGAAAGTTCATAAAATGTAAATTCGGGTGAATAAAACATTGCATTTTCTTATTAAGAATTTTATTTTGAAATAAAAGGCTTGTAAAATTTGGATATCTTAATTCACGTGCCGTGAAAGCTGATAGGTGTGAGGGAACACATACTTGTATCATAACTCGCGAGATAACGAATTTTGAATATGCAAAGGACGACTAAATTGATTTGTCGTATCAATTAATTATTCGTTTGATATTTTATGTTTGTGATGTATCAGTTGGTGCACGATTTAATGAATGCTAATTTAGCTTTAGATTAAATATTAGTATTTGTGCATACAGATTGCTTTGGAGTAACTTTGCTATTTAGAGGTAGACGCATGAAATTATATTGGTTGTATTTAGTAAGGTTTAATTTTGCATATTTGTTGTCAATATTGGGAAATCCTTTATCAGGCTGTTAGCGGAATTTGACTTTGTTCCATTGTGCTATGTAGATGATTAAAAAATATATGTATGTTTTTTGCACATTTGATCCTCTTTTGAGATATTACATACTCATTGGCAAACGTAGCATACTGCAAACCATATTAAATGTTTTCAGCAACGTCCATATTCTTTGGCAACAGCTTGCAAAGCTTTCTGCGTTTTAGTTTTCATCTGTGTTTATTGATCTTTCCATTTATCATAATTTATCCTTGAGATTTACATTCCTCCAATTGCAAGCTCTCGATGAAATAAAAAATC
>NC_090744.1:29295274-29302774 GCF_036898095.1 Palaemon carinicauda
CATGGCTAAAGAGTTTCTTCTACCCTTACCAAGAGGAAAGTAACCACTGAACAATTACAGTGAGCAGTAGTTAACCTCTTGAGAGAAGAAGAATTGTTTGGTAATTTCAGGGTTGTCAAGTGTATGAAGACAGAGGAGAATGTGTATGTGTCGGTGAAGATGAAATGAGGCGTAACCAGAGAGGGGGATCCAATGTAGTACTGTCTGGCCAGTCAAAGGATTCAATTACTCTTTAGCTGTAGTATCTCAACGGGTGGCTGTTGCCTTGGCCAACCTATAGGGAACTCATGTGTATGTACGTCTGTAAAACGTGTTATAATTTTTTCTTCTTAAAAATCGTACAGTAATCACGTGTTTTTTTTCCCAGAAAGTTGGCCATGTTACATATAAGTTACGTGGATTTTGATATTTGAAAAGAGACAGGGATTGAAATAGTTTTACTTCACCTTCTGCCTATCAATTGTTCAATTGCCATATTTTCAGCAATGTATTAATGATTCTTGCTGCAGAACATCATATTATTATTTATTATTATTAAATGCTAAGCTACAATCCTAGTTGGAAAAGCAGGATGCTATAAGCCCAGGGGCCCCAACAGGGAAAATAGCTCAGTGAGGAAAGGAAACAAGGAAAATTAAGATATTTTAAGAATAGTAATAACATTAAAATAAATATTTCCTAAATAAACAATAAAAACTTCAACAAAACAAGAGGAAGAGAATTGGATAGAACGGTTTGCCCGAGTATACCCTCAAGCAAGAGACTCTAACCCAAGACAGTGGAAGACCATGGTACAGAGGCTATAGCACTACCCAAGACTAGAGAACAATGGTTTGATATACCTTCGGCGCAGCTTTACATTTAAATCCACTTTCTCTACAACATTATATTAATAATGCATTTTTGCACAATGTTTACAACACTTAACGCAACAATATTTTTTTCCCATAATTTCTGCAGGGCATTGTAGTTACAATTGTTCTTTCTGTATATTATTAAAAGCTCTACATTTTACACAAGAGAAGGCACAGAATATTATCCTCACCTGCTTCTATTCAAACTTCAAAACACTGACACTCACGTCTGTGAATGAGGGGAAGAAGAATGCGTATAATTTATGCATTGTGGTGTTCTTGGAAAGATCCAAAGTAAGAGATTTTGGAGGTGGAGTGTGTGGCATTTTCCAGTGCAATTTACTGCTAGAAGTTGGCCACCAGAAAGGATATTTTGAATGAAAGAAAGAATTAGAGATTAGTTAAAGCGAAGCTGCCAAAACATCAGAATTTAGGTGGAGAGAGAGAGAGAGAGAGAGAGAGAGAGAGAGAGAGAGAGAGAGAGAGAGATTTAGTTTATTTACACGGTATTAAAGTCTTTCTAGATCAGAGTAGCCAATCATTTGAAACGTAGAATCGACTACGTGATGAAATAAAAAGATCTGGAAAGATTTATAAAAACATCGGACAATAATTGGTATGGTGCTGTGAATAAGCACATTAGCTGTAGATTTAGGCAGAGATAACTTTACAAAAAAATCGGTTACCCTTCTGAGTGATTTACTGAAGTTTGGGCAGAAAAATATGTAGGTAACTTTGGGTGTGGGTTTACCACGTTGGTCATGAATCGAACGAGCCGAAAGTTAACTATCGTGTAATTCTATTTACTTTTGCATATATGATATAATTTCGGGAGAAACTCGTTCTTGCAGCCTTGTCCCGAAATATATATTCATTTGGTTATAATACTACTTGTTTGCCTTTTATATTTTTTGGAATTCAGAATTTACATGAAATTGCTTCCACAATAAAGATCGTGTTACGGACTGACAAAAAAAAAAAAACGAAACGTTTCACCTTTCTCTCATGTGTGATTCAGGGATTACTGTTAATTAAAATCTTTGTACGTTTAGTTTTAAGCGTGGTTACATAAAACCAGCCTTCTAAATTGAGATGAAAATTGTGTTACCATATGTTGTGGGCATACCTAACTCATATTTTAATTAAGCTAAAATATTTGTTAAAATGCCGTAGAGTTTATATAAATGCTAATTAGAATGTTGCTGACATTTATTACTATGATACTTTCTCTCGTAAATCGGAAATGCGGGGCAATGCCGACCGGAAACATGCGGTGTTTGTATTACATTTATTTTCTTAACCAACTTACAAAGCCCCAGTGTTTAGTATATATTACGTTAGCCTTATGCCAGCACGAGTCCTTGCAAAGGCCAATAAATTTTAGGTCTTCAATGGACTCAGAATCCTGTAAACGTGGATTAACCAAGATGAAAAGGCTTATGTATTGTTATTGACATAATAGTAGTGATGATTGAGTCTTATTAGTATTAACCTTGGGATTTTAATGAAACCTTGGAAGGTAGAAGTAAGCTGTAGTTTTCATAATTCTTGCCAAGTATAAAAGAGCTTAGGATTCAGAGCTTAGTATTTTGGTACTTTGATTGCATATATGCGCACGAACAATAAGTTCGTAATCAAAGTCAAGATAGTAATAAAACCAGTGTTAATGTATGGACAGGAAACTTGTGCTCCAAGACGAAAAGAGGAAGCCAACTTGAGAGAACAGATATGAAAATGCTTAGGTGGACTATGGGAATATCACTGCTTGAAAGATTTTGAAACTGGTGAAATAAGAAGAATGGCAGGCGTAGTAAAGATGCAGAGGAGATGGTATGGGCACGTGTTGAGGATGGATGGTGGGGAGGGAGTGATGGAGGCTTGGGAGGATCCTGTTAGGGGGAGAATATCGAGAGGGAAGCAGAGAATTAGATTTCGAGATAAGGTGAACGATGATATGGAGAGAAGATAATTTGGGGAAGAGGATGCCATTGATAGATATTGGAGAAACCGCATCACGCAACCGACCCCTTAATGTACTGTAGGGGTAACGTTGGGAAAGAAGATTGAGTTCGTAATTAGAGTTATAAAGTACTGCCTCTGCGCTTCGGTGCAGCTCAAAAGTAGCTGTTGTCGTGTAGAGTGACGTGTTTCTATGGGTTCCTTTTTGTTTAAGGTATATTAAAGAGAGTTATTTATGTTGCCTCTCGTGACCCATAGGAATACTTCACTTGTTTGAAATGGGTTTGAAGGTGAAAGGTTCTTTTGAGAATGACATGTCTCTTTCATCTCAGTGAATAGACTCTCTCTCTCTCTCTCTCTCTCTCTCTCTCTCTCTCTCTCTCTCTCACATTTTTGGAATAGTATTTCAAAGCTTAATTCTTTCCTTTATTTTTATCCACGACATTTGAGAGCTGCTTTCTTATTATCAAATTGCATTAAGTCAATTTAGTTGCATGTCAATGGTCAGTGGACTATTAAAAGAAAATTATTTAAGACCGATTTATCCAATTTGTTTATATATATTTTTCACTTGGAATATTTCCATCTATAACATAGCATTGGAATTCTGTCTTATCTTCGGTTTGGCTTGAGCTCTACAATCTCCAACTTGGGTGTATCGAATCCATTCCTTGCCCAAGACATACAACCTCATCTCCTTCGAGAGAGAGAGGTGGGACTGTCATGCTATTTATCAGGGCAATTTTTAGTTGGAGTCGCTTTCGTTTACTGCTATGCCTGAATTTGCTTATAACCTCCTTTCTTTTAAAAGGCAGGCTATTACTTTTGTGGCCAGTTCATTCTTTTTTTTATCAGTTAATATATTGCTTTGCATTAGTCTGCCATTCTCATAATTATTCCCTTATCGAAAATAGAAAATAGTCATCATGTTGAATTGCATATTCATTAAATAATGATTTTTTTTTTTTGAGATAGGTAGATAATTTTCATTCACATTATTTATTGTCCAATTGGTTAATGTTAATGAAAATATTTTTTGATAATGTAAGAATATTGGCGATATTAAAATAGAATGTTATTTGCTCTGAATATTATGTTCACATAGAGTAGAATAGGTATATTTTTCTCCAGTCGCAAAAGACTGTTCTGGCTTAAAACCCGCTTCATCTACAAGAACAACAAGGGTAGAATCACCTCTTTTGGTTTTGTCGAATCCCTATTGCGCTTAAGCCTGGATTTGTGTAAGAGACTTTGCTGGCACTATACCGGCTGAAACTATTATAAACCGACCAAGTAACCTGTTAGAATCCTGGCTTATCACACTGCAGTTGGCTTTTAAAAAGGGGTCGGTAACTGTATTGTTATGGCTTGTTCAAGACCAAGAGAGAGAGAAAAAAAAAACCTGATCATTGGTTGGTGCAGCACCAACTAAAGGAACTGATCTTTGGCTGGTTCAGCACCAGCTAAATTTACTACTACTATTATTATTATTATTATTATTATTATTATTATTACTTGCTAAGCTATAACCTTTGTTGGAAAAGCAGAATGCTATAAGCACAAGGTCTCCAGCAGCGAAAATAGCCCAGTGAGGAAAAGAAATAAGGAAATTACAAGAAAAGTAATTAATAGAGATTGATCTTAAAGAAACTGATCTTTGGCTGGTATAGCACCAGCTAAAAGAAACTGATCTTTGCCTGGTGCAGCACGACCTAAAAGAAACTAATCTTTTGCTGTGTAGCATCAGCTAAAAGAAACTGATCTTTGGCTGGTGCAGCACCAGCTAAAAGAAACTGATCTTTAACTGGTGCAGCACCAGCTAAAAGAAACTAATCTTTGGCTGGTGTAGCATCAGCTAAAAGACACCGATCTTTAGTTGGTGTAGCGCCAGATAAAAGAAACTGATCTTTGTTTGGTGCAGCACGTGCTAAAAGAAAGTGATCTTTGGCTGGTATAGCACCAGCTAAAAGAAACTGATCTTTGACTGGTGCAGCACGAGCTAAAAAAAACTAAATTTTTGCTGTGTAGCATCAGCTAAAAGAAACTGATCTTTGGCTGCTGGAGCACCAGCTAAAAGAAACTGATCTTTGGTTGGTGCAGCACCAGCTAAAAGAAACTGATCTTTGGCTGGTAAAAGAAACTGATCTTTGACTGGGGTAGCACCAGCTAAAAGAAACTAATCTTTGGCTGGTGTAGCATCAGCTAAAAGAAACCGATCTATATTTGGTGTAGCTCCAGCTGAAAGAAACTGATCTTTCGCTGGTGCAGCACCAGCTAAAAGAAACCGATCCTTTGCTGGTGCAGCACCAGCTAAAAGCAACTGATCTTTGGCTGGTGTAGCACCAGCTAAAAGAAACTGATCTTTGGCTGATGTAGCACCAGCTAAAATAAACTAATCTTTCGCTAGTGTAGCACCAGCTAAAAGAAACTGATCTTTCGGCTGGTGTCGCACCAGCTAAAAGAAACTGATCTTTGGCTGATGTAGCACCAGCTAAAATAAACTAATCTTTCGCTAGTGTAGCACCAGCTAAAAGAAACTGATCTTTCGGCTGGTGTCGCACCAGCTAAAAGAAACTGATCTTTCGGCTGGTGTCGCACCAGCTAAAAGAAACTGATCTTTGGCTGATGTAGCACCAGCTAAAATAAACTAATCTTTCGCTAGTGTAGCACCAGCTAAAAGAAACTGATCTTTCGGCTGGTGTCGCACCAGCTAAAAGAAACTGATCTTTGGCTGATGTAGCACCAGCTAAAATAAACTAATCTTTCGCTAGTGTAGCACCAGCTAAAAGAAACTGATCTTTTGGCTGGTGTCGCACCAGCTAAAAGAAACTGATCTTTCGGCTGGTGTCGCACCAGCTAAAAGAAACTGATCTTTGGCTGATGTAGCACCAGCTAAAATAAACTAATCTTTCGCTAGTGTAGCACCAGCTAAAAGAAACTGATCTTTCGGCTGGTGTCGCACCAGCTAAAAGAAACTGATCTTTGGCTGATGTAGCACCAGCTAAAATAAACTAATCTTTCGCTAGTGTAGCACCAGCTAAAAGAAACTGATCTTTCGGCTGGTGTCGCACCAGCTAAAAGAAACTGATCTTTCGGCTGGTGTCGCACCAGCTAAAAGAAACTGATCTTTGGCTGATGTAGCACCAGCTAAAATAAACTAATCTTTCGCTAGTGTAGCACCAGCTAAAAGAAACTGATCTTTCGGCTGGTGTCGCACCAGCTAAAATAAACAAATCTTTCGCTAGTGTAGCACCAGCTAAAAGAAACTGATCTTTGGCTGATGTAGCACCAGCTAAAATAAACTAATCTTTCGCTAGTGTAGCACCAGCTAAAATAAACTAATCTTTCGCTAGTGTAGCACCAGCTAAAAGAAACTGATCTTTCGGCTGGTGTCGCACCAGCTAAAAGAAACTGATCTTTCGGCTGGTGTAGCACCAGCTAAAAGAAACTGATCTTTCGGCTGGTGTAGCACCAGCTAAAAGAAACTGATCTTTCGGCTGGTGTCGCACCAGCTAAAAGAAACTGATCTTTCGGCTGGTGTAGCACCAGCTAAAATAAACTAATCTTTCGCTAGTGTAGCACCAGCTAAAAGAAACTGATCTTTCGGCTGGTGTCGCACCAGCTAAAAGAAATTGATCTTTCGGCTGGTGTCGCACCAGCTAAAAGAAACTGATCTTTGGCTGATGTAGCACCAGCTAAAATAAACTAATCTTTCGCTAGTGTAGCACCAGCTAAAAGAAACTGATCTTTCGGCTGGTGTCGCACCAGCTAAAAGAAACTGATCTTTGGCTGATGTAGCACCAGCTAAAATAAACTAATCTTTCGCTAGTGTAGCACCAGCTAAAAGAAACTGATCTTTCGGCTGGTGTCGCACCAGCTAAAAGAAACTGATCTTTGGCTGGTGTAGTACCAGCTAAAAGAAACTGATCTTTTGCTGGTGTAGCACCAGCTAAAAGAAACATCTTTGGCTGGTGTAGCACCAGCTAAAAGAAACTGATCTTTGGCTGGTGTAGCACTAGCTAAAAGAAACTGATATCTGGTTGGTGTAGCACCAGCTAAAAGAAACTGATGTTTGGTTGGTGTAGCACCAGATTAAAGAGACTGAGCTTTTGCTGGTGCATCACCAGCTAAAAGTTCGAACGTGCTGACTGCAACCTAGCAGACCACTCATTAAGAAGCTTGTATTCTCGTTGGAGATCAGCAATCATGAATGCGAGTGTGCCGCTTTGTAATTCTCTTGTTTGCTTTAGTTTTCTTTTAACAACGGTGTTTTAATTCTCTTGTATACTTTAATTTTCTAATAAAATTAGTATTTTTATTGCCATCAATCTTTTTTATTTATTATTTACTTTCTATTTCCCCCTTGTCTACAAATTTTCTTAAAGAATTTCTACAACTCTCGTACGTTAATCCACAGTTTTTTGTCTTTTCACGCTTTTCCATTTTTAGTTTTAATTTTCTTATTTCTTCATATAGCTTCATTCTTGTTAGTTATTTAGGCACGCACGAGATTTGAAAGGCCAGATCATCACTCATAAGTAAAGAAAACTCCTGTTTAGCAAGACTCAAAAATATCCCAAAGCTCGCTCCCCATGTCTCCATTAGCATTCAGCAGGCAGTTGTAGTGCGCTGTTTTCTCTGACATTGCCTGAGGGAGCTCCTTTCGTTTCTGGTAAGCGGGTTGGTT
>NC_090744.1:29305282-29307782 GCF_036898095.1 Palaemon carinicauda
AGACCATAATTAAGTGAAGTTAAAATCATTTGACTCTCATCGAGCTCCATATGACACGAACAGCCATCCGCCTGAAGGACACGTTAATTATCCAAAAACACGTTGCTTTTCACCTTCCGAACTAATCAACCTTTAGGAAAACATTCACAGGAAGGACTTTCATTCCAATTTGGCCTGATATCTCTCTTGAAAGTTTTACGATTTTAACTATAATATCTCACTAATACAATTCCTTGAGTCAATGAAGAATGGTAACAAATATATATATATATATATATATATATATATATATATATTATATATATATATATATATATATTATATATATATATAGATAGATAGATAGATAGATAGATAGATAGATTGCAAGCACTTCCCAAAAAGAGGTGTCAAAACGAAAGCCAATATTTCCATACACATTAAAAAAATCATCAGATTAATAAAATTATTTGTTCTGTTGTCATAATTACCTCCGGCAACGAACTTGGATGGAGGTTATGTTTTACCCCCTTTTGTTGTGTGTTTTGTTTTTGAACAGCTTCCCACCCACAATTTCAATCGTAGAGTAATGAAACTTGCAAGGATTAACTGTTATGTAAAAAGCTGGTAATTATTACATTTTGGAAGGTTGAGGTCACGGTCAAGCAAAATTAACAATTCACGTAATCAGCCATAAGTTTGGACATCGTTGTCACAGACTTTAAACTTGGTTCATATTTGAATGTATGAAAATCCACGCCAATTATTGCATGTTAAGGTCAAAGGTCAAGGTCAAGATCGAGGATAAGTTCAAGAAATAAGCTGCTGCGGCGGAGGTCTGTGCTCTACTGACTGCCCCTCTAGTTAGCTTCTACTTTGATGTTTTACAATGAGTTCAAAGCGTGACTTATTTGCAGCACTGAATTGTGCAACAGACTTGTAAGCAAAAACCACGAATGCATTTGTGTTCTTAACGTAGAGATTGCTCGCGTGTCACGTACAAGGCCTTTATGGGTTATAAAATGACCAATTAACTTAAATGAATATACTGTAGTTAATAATCCCTGATGATGTTTATGTGTGATTGGCTTAAAATTCAAATAGGCCCTATACGTAATACACATTCTTACAGAGAGAGAGAGAGAGAGAGGAGAGAGGAGAGAAGAGAGAGATGAGACGAGAGAGAGAGAGAGAGAGATCTGGCCAAAATTAATTGTTTTGGTATGGTATATTGATTTCAGTAAATTTTCGTATACCATGCAACATGAAAAATATATATTGATTTAGTATCTTTAATAAGCCTGAACTTACAATATAAAATGAATCATTATTATTATTATTACTAGCTAAGCTACTTTCCTTGTTGGAAAAACAGGATGCTATAAGCCCAAGGGCTCCAACAGGGAAAATAGCCAGTGAGGAATGAAATAAGGAACAGATAGAATAGTGTACCGGAGTGCAACAATAGCAGGAATTTCATAAAATCCCGATTAAATCCTTAGGAACTAAAACTAGTTTTAAAAACTACAAGAACAAACTTTTTGTAATCTATTCATTAGGGTGTTTGTTCCTGAGTAGAAACGTCACTGCATTCTCTCGCCAGAAATAGACCCCAACAAATTTTGAGCCTATTTTCTCTATAATCTGCCATGATTCAATGCGTACTTCTATACGCAGATTAAATCAGGCAAAATCGGTATACATTACAAACATTCCACACAGGGAAATCCTAAAGAGATAGTAAGATATCATTAGTGTGATAATACTTTAAAATATGCACCAGTTTTTTTTAAATTTCATCTAAATATATCTTTACAATTTAGTTAATTTTGGCTATATTTATTGTATGGTAACTTATCTGAACGACACGGCAGCTAGATAGCGATTATATTGAATACAGAAATAAATCAAGAGTTATAAATGTTATTGTTCTTGAAGGCATGACTGTAAAATATAACTTCATTTTATTTCTATAACTTGTGAATCGATGTTTAAAGCACTGAATTTACAATGAACACATGAAGGTAAAACATCAAAATAATCTCATTAGTCAATAAGGAATCAGTCTTCTTTTATTTCTATATCCGAATAAAACCTCAAATCACTTAATCGTGGTTAAATTAAGATATGTTAATTGTAGTATGTTGAAGTGCATGGTGAACAATGCCAACCAAGTAAATATTCGAATATCTATTCAGTATATGTACATACATTATAGGCACTGATATATATATATATATATATATATATATATATATATATATATATATATTTATAATATATATATATATATATATATACACACACAAACACACTAATGTACGCGATCCCTCAAATATGACGGCTAAATATTTAGATATATATGCCGCACCATGCACACACTCGACCCTCCCCCTTTCCTAACTACAACACGGCAGTTGTGGTTTCCGAGTGTATCTCTCGGGATACACCCCTCTTACCAGGGTATGAATACTCCCTCCCCCTTATCCGAGGGACGTGGAAAGACCGAGTAGTTGTACGT
>NC_090744.1:29315282-29320282 GCF_036898095.1 Palaemon carinicauda
CTTTTAGCTGGTGCTGCACCAGCCAAAGATCAGTTTCTTTTAGCTGATGCTACACAGCAAAAGATTAGTTTCTTTTAGGTCGTGCTGCACCAGGCAAAGATCAGTTTCTTTTAGCTGGTGCTATACCAGCCAAAGATCAGTTCTTTAAGATCAATCTCTATTAATTACTTTTCTTGTAATTTCCTTATTTCTTTTCCTCACTGGGCTATTTTCGCTGCTGGAGACCTTGTGCTTATAGCATTCTGCTTTTCCAACAAAGGTTATAGCTTAGCAAGTAATAATAATAATAATAATAGTAGTAGTAAATTTAGCTGGTGCTGAACCAGCCAAAGATCAGTTCCTTTAGTTGGTGCTGCACCAACCAATGATCAGGTTTTTTTTTCTCTCTCTCTCTTGGTCTTGAACAAGCCATAACAATACAGTTACCGACCCCTTTTTAAAAGCCAACTGCAGTGTGATAAGCCAGGATTCTAAAAGGTTACTTGGTTGGTTTATAATAGTTTCAGCCGGTATAGTGCCAGCAAAGTCTCTTACACAAATCCAGGCTTAAGCGCAATAGGGAATAAGAGGCCTAGGGTAGACTCCAGGATTCGACAAAACCAAAAGAGGTGATTCTACCCTTGTTGTTCTTGTAGATGAAGCTGGTTTTAAGCCAGAACAGTTTTTTGCGACTGGAGAAAAATATACCCATTCTACTCTATGTGAACATAATATTCAGAGCAAATAACATTCTATTTTAATATCGCCAATATTCTTACATTATCAAAAAATATTTTCATTAACATTAACCAATTGGACAATAAATAATGTGAATGAAAATTATCTACCTATCTCAAAAAAAAAAAAAATCATTATTTAATGAATATGCAATTCAACATGATGACTATTTTCTATTTTCGATAAGGGAATAATTATGAGAATGGCAGACTAATGCAAAGCAATATATTAACTGATAAAAAAAAGAATGAACTGGCCACAAAAGTAATAGCCTGCCTTTTAAAAGAAAGGAGGTTATAAGCAAATTCAGGCATAGCAGTAAACGAAAGCGACTCCAACTAAAAATTGCCCTGATAAATAGCATGACAGTCCCACCTCTCTCTCTCGAAGGAGATGAGGTTGTATGTCTTGGGCAAGGAATGGATTCGATAAACCCAAGTTGGAGATTGTAGAGCTCAAGCCAAACCGAAGATAAGACAGAATTCCAATGCTATGTTATAGATGGAAATATTCCAAGTGAAAAATAGATATAAACAAATTGGATAAATCGGTCTTAAATAATTTTCTTTTAATAGTCCACTGACCATTGACATGCAACTAAATTGACAATAAGAAAGCAGCTCTCAAATGTCGTGGATAAAAATAAAGGAAAGAATTAAGCTTTGAAATACTATTCCAAAAATGAGAGAGAGAGAGAGAGAGAGAGAGAGAGAGAGAGAGAGAGAGAGAGAGAGAGAGAGAGAGAGAGAGAGAGAGTCTATTCACTGAGATGAAAGAGACATGTCATTCTCAAAAGAACCTTTCACCTTCAAACCCATTTCAAACAAGTGAAGTATTCCTATGGGTCACGAGAGGCAACATAAATAACTCTCTTTAATATACCTTAAACAAAAAGGAACCCATAGAAACACGTCACTCTACACGACAACAGCTACTTTTGAGCTGCACCGAAGCGCAGAGGCAGTACTTTATAACTCTAATTACGAACTCAATCTTCTTTCCCAACGTTACCCCTACAGTACATTAAGGGGTCGGTTGCGTGATGCAGTTTCTCCAATATCTATCAATGGCATCCTCTTCCCCAAATTATCTTCTCTCCATATCATCGTTCACCTTATCTCGAAATCTAATTCTCTGCTTCCCTCTCGATATTCTTCCCCTAACAGGTTCCTCCCAAGCCCCCATCACTCCCTCCCCACCATCCATCCTCAACACGTGCCCATACCATCTCCTCTGCATCTTTACTACGCCTGCCATTCTTCTTATTTCACCATTTTCAAAATCTTTCAAGCAGTGATATTCCCATAATCCATCCCAACATTCTCATCTCAGTTATCTCAAGTTAGCTTCCTCTTTTCGTCTTGGAGCACAAGTTTCCTGTCCATACATTAACACTGGTTTTATTACTGTCTTGACTTTTATTACGAACTTATTGTTCGTGTACATATATGCAATCAAAGTACTAAAATACTAAGCGCTGAATCCTAAGCTCTTTTATACTTGGCAAGAATTATGATAACTACAGCTTACTTCTAACTTCCAAGGTTTCATTAAAATCCCAAGGTCAATACCAATAAGACTCAATCATCACTACTATTATGTCAATAACAATAGGTAAGCCTTTTCATCTTGTTTACTCCACGTTCAGAGGATTCTTAGTCCATTAAAGACCTAAAATCTAATCGCATTTGCAAAGACTCGTGCTGGCATAAGGCTAATTAGATATATACTAAACACTGGGGCTTTGTAAGTCAGTTAAGAAAGAAAATGTAATACAAACACCGCATGTTTCCGGTCGGCATTGCCCCGCATTTCCGATTTACGAGAGAGAGTATCATTGTAATAAATGTCAGCAACATTCTAATTAGCATTTATATAAACTCTACGGCATTTTAACAAATATTTTAGCTTAATTAAAACATGAGTTAGGTATGCCCACAACATATGGTAACACAATTTTCATCTCAATTTAGAAGGCTGGTTTTATGTAACCACGCTTAAAACTAAACGTACAAAGATTTTAATTAACAGCAATTCTTGAATCACACATGAGAGAAAGGTGAAACGTTTCGTATTTTTAATTTCTGTGTCAGTCCGTAATACAATCTTTATTGTGGAAGCAATTTCATGTAAATTCTGAAATCCAAAAAATATAAAAGGCAAACAAGTAGTATTGTAACCAAATGAATATATATTTCGGGACAATGCTGCAAGAACGAGTTTCTCCCAAAATTATATCATATATGCAAAAGTAAATAGAATTACACGACTATTAACTTCAGGCTCGTTCGATTCATGGCCAACGTGGTAAACCCACACCCAAAGTTACCTACACATTTTTCTGCCCAAAACTTCAGTAAATCAGTTAGAAGGGTAACCGATTTTTTAAAAGTAATCTCTGCCTAAATCTACAGCTAATGTGCTTATTCACAGCACCATATCAATTATTGTCCGATCTTTTTATAAATCTTTCCAGATCTTTTTATTTCATCACGTAGTCGATTCTACTTTTCAAATGATTGGCTACTCTGATCTAGAAAGACTTTAATACCGTGTAAATATACTAAATATACTAAATCTCTCTCTCTCTCTCTCTCTCTCTCTCCACCTAAAGTCTGATGTTTTTGCAGCTTCGCTTTAACTAATCTCTAATTCTTTCTTTCATTCAAAATATCCTTTCTGGTGGCCAATTTCTAGCAGTAAATTGCACTGGAAAATGCCACACACTCCACCTCCAAAATCTCTTACTTTGGATCTTTCCAAGAACACCACAATGCATAAATTATACGCATTCTTCTTCCCCTCATTCACAGACGTGAGTGTCAGTGTTTTGAAGTTTGAATAGAAGCAGGTGAGGATAATATTCTGTGCCTTCTCTTGTGTAAAATGTAGAGCTTTTAATAATATACAGAAAGAACAATTGTAACTACAATGCCCTGCAGAAATTATGGGGAAAAAATATTGTTGCGTTAAGTGTTGTAAACATTGTGCAAAAATGCATTATTAATATAATGTTGTAGAGAAAGTGGATTTAAATGTAAAGCTGCGCCGAAGGTATATCAAACCATTGTTCTCTAGTCTTGGGTAGTGCTATAGCCTCTGTACCATGGTCTTCCACTGTCTTGGGTTAGAGTCTCTTGCTTGAGGGTATACTCGGGCAAACCGTTCTATCCAATTCTCTTCCTCTTGTTTTGTTGAAGTTTTTATTGTTTATTTAGGAAATATTTATTTTAATGTTATTACTATTCTTAAAATATCTTAATTTTCCTTGTTTCCTTTCCTCACTGAGCTATTTTCCCTGTTGGGGCCCCTGGGCTTATAGCATCCTGCTTTTCCAACTAGGATTGTAGCTTAGCATTTAATAATAATAAATAATAATATGATGTTCTGCAGCAAGAATCATTAATACATTGCTGAAAATATGGCAATTGAACAATTGATAGGCAGAAGGTGAAGTAAAACTATTTCAATCCCTGTCTCTTTTCAAATATCAAAATCCACGTAACTTATATGTAACATTGCCAACTTTCTGGAAAAAAAAAAACACGTGATTACTGTACGATTTTTAAGAAGAAAAAATTATAACACGTTTTACAGACGTACATACACATGAGTTCCCTATAGATTGGCCAAGGCAACAGCCACCCGTTGAGATACTACAGCTAAAGAGTAATTGAATCCTTTGACTGGCCAGACAGTACTACATTGGATCCCCCTCTCTGGTTACGCCTCATTTCATCTTCACCGACACATACACATTCTCCTCTGTCTTCATACACTTGACAACCCTGAAATTACCAAACAATTCTTCTTCTCTCAAGAGGTTAACTACTGCTCACTGTAATTGTTCAGTGGTTACTTTCCTCTTGGTAAGGGTAGAAGAAACTCTTTAGCCATGGTAAGCAGATCTTCTAGGAGGACACTCCAAAATCAAACCATTATTCTTTAGTCTTGGGAAGTGCTATAGCCTCTGTACCAGGGTCTTCCACTGTCTTGGGATAGAAATCTCTTACTTAAGGGTACACTCTAGGTCACACTGTTCTATTTTGTGTCACTTCCTTTTGTTATTCTAAAATTTTTAAAGTATATATAAGAAATATTTATTTTAATGGTGTTATTGTTCTTAAACTTCTTTTATAGTTTGTTTCCTTATTTCCTTTCCTCACTGGACTATTTTCCCTGTTGGAGCCCTTGGACTTACAGCATCCTGCTTTTCCAACTAGTGTTGTAGCTTAGCAAGTAATAATTATATATATATATATATATATATATATATATATATA
>NC_090744.1:29322782-29425282 GCF_036898095.1 Palaemon carinicauda
TCCAAACCAATCTGTATGCACAAATACTAATATTTAATCTAAAGCTAAATTAACATTCATTAAATCGTGCACCAACTGATACATCAAACATAAAATATCAAACGAATAATTAATTGATACGACAAATCAATTTAGTCGTCCTTTGCATATTCAAAATTCGTTATCTCGCGAGTTATGATACAAGTATGTGTTCCCTCACACCTATCAGCTTTCACGGCACGTGAATTAAGATATCCAAAATTTTACAAGCCTTTTATTTCAAAATAAAATTCTTAATAAGAAAATGCAATATTTTATTCACCCGAATTTACATAGGAACTTTCTACGAGTTTATTGACGTGGTTCTTTCATCATCGTTATGTCCATAAGGCTTAATAATTCACATCAAAACCAAACATTGTAGCTTAGCAAGTAATAATAATAATAATAATAATAATAATAATAATAATAATAATAATAATAATAATAATAACAGAACGACCGCTTACATAAATAACAATCACCATAGCACTAATAAACTACGTCCATATTCGTGATTCAACAAAACCCCTCGACATCACGCCACGTCTGTTTTGGGAATAACGAAACGATCAGTCACGCTAAATATCTCCCGTACTCTTTGGGATCAATGACTTTCATTCTCTTTTCAGGTAAGCTTCAAGGACCTCTTCCTACTTCTGTTTTCCTTTCCACTTCGCTTATAATCCTGTTAGGACAGCCAACTAAAACTCTTAAATACTAAGTAGTCTTTCATTGACCAGGCTAGCAATTTTTTTTTTTTTTATAGTTTACATATGGAATATTTGTTTTGATGTTGTTACCGTTTCTAAAATATTTCATTTTGATTGTTCACTATTTCTCATATCGTTTATTTCCTTTCTTCACTGGGCTTATTTCCCCTGATGGAGCCCTTGGGCTTATAGCATCTTGCTTCCCCAACTGCGGTTGTAGCTTAGGTGATAATAATAATAGCTTGACAAGGAGATGAAAGCTATTCCACCAACCTCTGTACTAAATATATTAGGGCAGAGGGCCAATTTCCTTAAAATAGGGGGGGGGGGGGGGCCTCTATGAGAATGTTAGTTGCGTCTATCAAAAATACCTTTCCTTCCTATCCATTCATTTTCATTAGAATCTACTTTTTTTTAGGTCACATGTCCTTAGAAACCTGTTATACTTTCAATGATACGGTTATGATCTTGGGTTAAATATCAAAACATCAGTCAGAGCCTCTGTTGGTCTAGGGTTGGGAAGTGATTATGAGTAATAAGAGATTGGAGACTGATGGGAGCTAACACGATTACCCTTATTTAAAGTAAAAAAAAAATTGCGTATGCTGTAAATTACACACACACACACACACACATATATATATATATATATATATATATATATATATATATATATATATATATATATATATATATATATATATATACGTATAGTTTATTCATTGTTAATCAATTTCATTTCCTGTGAAAACCCTTGGCCTTGTAGCATAATGCTTTTCCAACGATTGTTGTAGCTTGGCTAGTAATAATTAAAATCCTTGGACCAAGCAGCATTTACGTGGGATGTACACGGTTCAATTTATATTTTATTTCCGTTTGATCGATTTTATCATGTATTTGTTAATGGCCTTTTTTTCAGTTTATTCTTTTGGCATAAAAATTCTGTATTCGTTAAATATTTCTTTTAATGTTTGTGATGAAACAAGTTTTTTTGGAATCTTTGATTTTTGTGTTTATCCATTTTTAACCTGGGTTTCGAATTTCTTTGACATATGTTGATTGTTCTGATTTCCAAGCAAGATTGTTTATCGTATCCCTTGGGAAGTAGCTATCATTTTGGGACACTTGGAAAAACATAATGGTCTTCGTGCTCTAATGAGAATTTGCTGATGGCTACATTGTTTTATATATATATATATATATATATATATATATATATATATATATATATATATATATAGAGAGAGAGAGAGAGAGAGAGAGAGAGAGAGAGAGAGAGAGAGAGAGAGAGAGAGAGAGAGAGAGAGAGAGAGAGAGAGACATATAACATTATATATATATATATATATATATATATATATATATATATAGACACATATAACATTATATATATATATATATATATATATATATATATATATATATATATATATATACACACATATATAAAACAATGTAACCATCAGCAAATTCCCATTAGAGCACGAAGACCATTATGTTTTTTCCAAGTGTCCTAAAATGATAGCCACTTCCCAAGGGATATGATAAACAATCTTATTAATTATGAACTGATTCTCAGAAACCAGAACAATCAACATATTTCAAAGAAATTCGAAAACCAGGTTAAATATGGATAAACACAAAAATCTAAGATTCCAAAAAACTTGTTTCATCACAAACATTAAAAGAAATAGTTTACAAGTACAGAATTTTTATGTCAAAAGAATAAACTGGAAAAAGGCCATTAACAAATATATAATAAAATCGATCAAACGGAAATGAAATATAAATTGAACCGTGTACATCCCCAAGTAAATGCTGCTCGGTCCAAGGATTTTAATTATTACTAGCCAAGCTACACCAATCGTTGGAAAAGCATTATGCTACAAGGTCAAGGGTTCTAACAGGAAAGGAAATGAATTACAATGAATAAACTATACACATATGAAATATCAGAAGCAATAATAAATACAAGATAAAGAAAAACGTTAAAATATATCAGTAAACTAAGAAAAGACAAAAAAAAATTATTTTCAACAATTTTAAACTTGATATTCCTTTAAGGAAGTATTATTAAACAATACGATCAATTATATATATATATATATATATATATATATATATATATATATATATATATATATATATAGTGTGTGTGTGCGTGTATGTGTATAAAATAATGGACATAGGCCTACAAGAAAATATGACCACGCTCAAATGATAATTGGATAATGTAGATGAAACAAAGGGAAAATAAAGTTTCGAAAATAGATCTCAAAGAACTATAAATATACATTTGAAGGAATGAGTAAACTATAAAAAAAACATATTACACGTAATAATTGAACTATAAAAACAAATTTCAAGGAATAAACTAATAAAAACACATCTCAAGGGAAATAGGAATTAAAAATACACGTTCCCTCCTCAGAAGACCTTGACAATTATAAAGTCGTTAGATTAAGGATGACCTGAGTGACATAATCCCGTAACTACTAGAAATACTAAGAAAAAGGGTAGTATGGCATCAAAAGGCATTCATGGTTGAAAGACCCTCCTCCAGTTACCATTGGAACAAACTATTTATCAATGAAAGTTTTGAGTGCTCAACGGATTTCATTCTTGAGTTCTCTTGCTTGAGGGTACACTCGGGCACACTATTCTATCTTATTTCTCTTCCTCTTGTTTTTTTTTAAAAGTTTTTATAGTTTATGTAGGAAATGTTCATTTTAATGTTGTTACTGTTCTTAGGATATTTAATTTTTCCTTGTTTCCTTTCCTCACTGGGCTATATTCCCTGTTGGAGCCCCTGGGCTTACAGCATCGTTTTTCTAACTAGGGTTGTAGCTTAACAAGTAGTAATAATAATAATAATAATAATAATAATTGTTTAAAATAAGAGTTGAACAACAACAGGATTCTTTGTTCATCGAAACTCGATTGTGTGGCGTCCACTCAACGTCAAAATTGTTAGCCAATTAATTTCGAACTTTTCACAAATTAAAAGTTTATCTAATGATTTTCTAAATCATTTAGTATAATGATGCGCATTAATATATTCGTTTCACTTCAAAGAAACAAAAAACAAAACAAACGGGTCTTTTAAAAAGACTAGTGCTATTGAAACTACAGCCATTTATCAATCATCTCAAAATTAATGTCAAGGTTTAGGCCTAATAGGTTTTTTTTTTTTTTTTTTTTTGGTAAGCCAAATTTTTAAGTAAATTCATAATCATGATATAGGTAATGGTGAAATATAAATAAAATGTTGTTATCACTTATAGGCCTACCTACAACGGATATTAAATAACAACAGTTTATGCCTAGGTCTAAGCATTTAAAACTATAGATAAGATACTCTTAATCATGTCTTGAAAGCAATCCTGCGACAACTAACTAAAAATCGTAAATACTAAGCAGACTTTCCTTAACTATAACAAACAAACAATATTAGGTCAAATTTCAGTTGTGCTATGGATATAATCTCGTATTCATATCTTCGGGGTCATTACACTACCGTAAAATTTCAACTGTAAAAACTCATGTCATAATTAAACTAACTTAACTCATTATGCACGATATAACAGAATGTCCATTTTCTCATTGACGCATAAATTGGACTTATAAAACCAGAATACATCGCTTTCTTACCTGAAATGTTATCGCAAGTCTCCCTCCTGTCCTATGTATTGGGGGAGGAGCGTGGCGCACTTACACCCTTACACTGACGGGTCTGAGTTGTTACTGACTGAGCTTAGCGATTTGGGGGGCGCAGTCTGCACATTCACACCACACTCGTACACACCCACACACACATATCAAGATCTGGACCGTCTTTAGTGTGACGTTTAAACTGCATGGCATATTAAAATCTAAATCGATTTGGGTAATTTATAGTTTTGGCTATAAATAAAACTTATTTCCACGGTTAGAGATAAACTTGGGACTAGGTAATAGTCATATCGAATATTTCGAACATGTGGTAGCCTACTATGCTATAATTACTTCAAAACAAGATTTAAACTTCTCATTTCCAGGGAAAATATTAACCTTCAATTCAACAGAATTAAAGTAATGGCAAACTCAACAATCTAAGAGATACTTGGTCAAGTTGAAGTAATTTAAACAACTAAGGAAAAAGAAAACATTAAAACATGTTTAGGCCAATATGACAATGAGTAAATATCTTTACTTTAATAGCGTTTACTTGTAATATTTGTAATTCTTGAACAATAAAATGTTATAGATTTCGCAAAGTAACATATCAATGTCGAACAAGAATCTTGGACTTCGCGTTGAAAAAATCCGATTTTACCCAAACACAAGTAATTTTATTTATAAAATTCAAAACTAGCTCTGATGCAGGGGGATAATTTGATTGAGTTTTTTTAAATATTCAAATGTAAACATATAAAAGTCTTCAATTTAAAAACAATGCCATTTACCAAGATTTACCCGTCACGTCATGGTGAACCTAGGCTTAGGATGTTGTTAAGTCAAAGAAAGCGAAGTGATCCAAATAATTTTATTACTTAGAAATGGAATACTTAAGATATAATATCACATTCACGGGGTGGATTCCTTTTCCTTTGAGCAATGAGATCATGATTCACATATAGCTTGCTATTTTCTACGAAAACTTTAAAAAAAAAAAGTTCTGGAAACTTTGGCGCAACTACACCCACCTAAAAAAAACATCTACACGCAGAGGTTTGGATAAGTTGCATGGACATGTGTCCTTTCTCTCTATAATAGACATCCCTCTAACATACGTAATATCTTGTGTGTAAGAATGAGATGTGGATTGGTTAAAAAACAAAGTGTAGAGCAAATGAATGATAGAAGAGTTAGCGCAGTGCGAACCAAAATTCAAATGTAATCAATTGCAACCATGGTTGTGTTGACCATCAAAATCTGGTTGAAGGAAATTTAATAAAACCATGTTTTTACCTTGAAGAAAAAAAAAAAGAAAAAACCTGACAACAAATATCAGCCAGGGCTTTAAAGAAATGGATTAAATTGTGATAAGTGGCACATTAAAAAAGTGGGTTATCATATAGTTATTGTTTGTTTTATATCTATCATATAACGATAAAGTCTCCTGACTACAGTTTCTTTAAGCCTAGAACCTGAGTCTAAGAATTACATAAAAGCACCCGATTCAAAACAATTCCTTTCATTGTTTTCCAGGTTGTGCATATATATATATATATATATATATATATATATATATATATATATATATATATATATATATATATATATATATATATGTATATATATATATATGTGTGTGTGTGTGTGAACACAGTAAACTTCTGGTGACGAAATCTAAATGTTCTATTTTTAATTTAGTAAGTTCTTGTTAAATTGATTGAGACATTTACATTATAATTATGATTAATTATGCCAAAAATATCGCTGGGATGTAAAATATCCATTAAATTCATTAAAGTGTCAGGGCAATAGAGTGGCATATGTGTAATCAGATAATAAAAAGGTGGTAAGAAGGTTGTGTTACCTTTGACAAAATCATATTATTGTTATTATTATTATTACTATTATTATTATTATTATCTATCAAGCTGCTACCCTAGTTGGAAATGCAGGATGCTATAAGCCCAGGGGCTCCAACATGGAAAACAGCTCAGTGAGGAAAGGAAACAAGGAAAAAAAAAGTTTTAAGAACAGCAACAATATTAAACTAAATATTTCCTATATAAACTATAAAAAACTTTACCAAAACAAGAGGAGGAGAAACAAGAGAGAACAGTGTGCCTGAGTGTACCCTCAAGCAAGACAACTCTAACCCAAGGCAGTGGAAGACCATGGTACAGAAGCTATGTCACTACCCAAGAATAGAGAACAATGGTTTGATTTTGGAGTGTCCTTCTCCTAGAAGAGCTGATTACCATAGCTAAAGAGTCTCTTCTACCCTTATCAAGAGGAAAGTAGCCACTGACCGATTACAGTGCAGTATTTAAGCCCTCGGGTGAAAAAGAATTGTTTGGTAATCTCAGTGTTGTCAGGAGTATGAGGACAGAGGAGAATATGTAAAGAATAGGCCAGACTATTCGGTGTATGTGTAGGCAAAGGGAAAAAAGAACCGTAACCAGGGAGAAGGATCCAATGTATTACTGTCTGGCCAGTCAAAAGAGCCCATAACTCTCTGGCCAACCTACTACCTTGATAAGTTTAACATTCTAATATATAAATATTCGTATCTAAACATTATCTTTGACGTATATTAAATACCATAGGGAACCAGCCACCTGTTGAGATACAACCACTAGAGAGATATTGGATCCTTTGACTGGCCAGACAGTACTGCATTGGATCCTTCACTCTTGTTATGGCTTGCCTATACATAAACCGAATAGTCTGGCCAATTCCTCACATATTCTCCTCTGTCCTCAAACACCTGACAACACTGAGATTACCAAACAATTCTTCTTCGTTCAAGGGGGTTAACTACTGCACTGTATTTGTTCAGTGGCTACTTTCGTCTTGGTTAGTGAAGAAGAGACACTTTAGCTATGGTAAGCAGCTCTTCTAGAAGGGCACTCCAAAATCAAACCATTGTTCTCTAGTCTTGGGTAGTGCCATAGCCTCTGTACCATGGTCTTCCACTGTCTTGGGTTAGAGTTCTCTTGCTTGAGGGTACACTCGGGCAATATATTTATCTTATTTACCCTCCTCTTGTTTATTGAGTTTTTATAGTTCATATATGAAACATTCATTTTAGTGTTCAATTGTTAATCACCTCCCTTCAAGTTTATTTCCTCATTTCCTTTTCCTCACTGGGCTATTTTTCCTGTTGGAGCCCCTGGTCTTATAGAATCTTGCTTTACTAACTAGGGTTGCAGCTTAGCAAGTAATAATAATAATAATAATAATAATAACAATATTGCATTTTAGTATACAGTCAATAGCACTAACATGTGAACCCTTTTCCACGAAAAATGTTTGAGGATGTTCAAGCAAATAAGAATGTTTGCCAACAGAAAATGTTTGACACCAGCATTATCTACTACCATAATTGTGTGGCAATGTTTCAAATCCTTTCAAGATACGTTAAAGGAAGTCATGAGAACTACTGAATCATTATTACTATAAAACGCATAGTACTACTTTCTAGCTGAATACAGACCCACTCCTTACTTGAAAACACACACACACCAGCCCTCCATTCCTCCATTAAGTCCCCACACTCAGTGTCTTACTTGAAACCAGACATAATGTATCTATTTCTGAAAATCACTAATACTGTTTTCCACTTGAACACACACTGTGTGTATATAAATACACACACACACACACACACACACACACACACACACATATATATATATATATATATATATATATATATATATATATATATATATATATATATATATACACACACAGTATATTGTACCTCCTAGTTGATCTATTTGTAACCACAAAAAATATGTTCTACTTGAAACTGCATATACCGCTCATCTTGAAAACACTAAAAGAAATACTATATTTCAGACTTAAAAAACACGAACTGTACATCCTACTTAAAACTCATACCGCCATATGTTTGAAAACACAAAACATCATCCCATACACATATTGCCATTCCAACTTGAAAAAAAAAAAAGTCACATCAGCATTTATTGCTTGAAAACTAATTACTATATTAATTTCTCCTTTTATTCTTGGTGGTACTATCTGAAATGTATTAAACCAAGTAAACATCATTAGGGGTTGTTGTGGCCTGACTGGTAACGTCTCTGCCTGATGTTTGCCTGTCGGAGATTCGAGTCAAGCTCAGACTCGTTAGTCCCTTTAGTGTCTGCACCTTGTGAGCTAAGGGGAGCCTATAGGCCTATCTGTTGAGTCATCAGCAGTCATTGCCTGATCCACCCTGGTCCTAGCTTCGCGTGGAGAGGGGGCTTTGGCGCTGATCATATCATATATGGTCAGTCTCTAGGGCATTGTCCTGCTTGCTAGCGCAATGTAACTGTCCCTTGCGTCTGCCATTCGTGAGCGACCTTTAAATAATAATAATAATAATATATTCAATCAGCACGAGAGAGAGAGAGAGAGAGAGAGAGAGAGAGAGAGAGAGAGAGAGAGAGAGAGAGAGAGAGAGAGAGAGAGAGAACTTCACATAGAGATGGTCAGCCATTTGATAATAATTGCGTCGGGGAATTATCCGTCGGCAATTCAAACAGCGTTTACGTAACAACTTAATGGCATTTAATGTCATACGGTAGCGACATTTAGTTCCGAGTAAATTTAACTTTGGTGTAGCTATATTTAATTCCACTTTTGCAATACAAGTTTTTTTCATTTAATGACCTTTTAGAAATTTCAGGTTTCATTTCATTTATATACTTCCTGTTATTATTATTATTATTATTATTATTATTACTTGCTAAACTACAACCCTACCTGGAAAAGCAGGATGCTATAAGCAAAGGGGCTCCAACAAGGAAAATAGCCCAGTGAGAAAAGGATGTAAGGATAAACAAAATATTTTAAGAACAGCAACAACATAAATATATCCTATATAAACTATAAAAACTTTAAAAAACAAGAGGGAGAGAAATAAAGAATAATGTGCCTGAGTGTACCCTAAAGCAAGAGAACTCTAACCCCAGGCAGTGGAAAACCATGGTACAGAAGCTATGACACTACCCAAGGACAGAGAACAATGGTTTGTTTTGGAGTGTCCTCCTATAAGAGCTGCTTACCATAGCTAAAGAGTCTTTTCTACCCTTACCAAGAGGAAAGTAGCCACTGAAGAATGACAGTGAGTATTTAAGCCCTCGGGTGAAGAAGAATTGTTTGGTAATCTCAGTGTTGTCAGGAGTATGAAGACAGAGGAGAATCTGTAAAGAATAGGCCAGACTATTCGGTGTATGTGTAGGCAAAGGGAAAATCAACCGTAACCAGAGAGAAGGATCCAATGTAGTACTGTCTGGCCAGTCAAAGGACTCTATAACTCTCTAGGGGTAGTATCTCAACGGGTGGCTAGTGCCCAGGCCAACCTACTACCTGTTACAGTATCTTAAGCTACATGCAAACAAAAAACTTTACTTCACTTCCTTTTTACTTCATCAATCTTTTGATCATTATTATATATAATATGGATTTATTTCTTCAATAATTTATATTTAATAATACGATTTTATGATTTCCATAACTTTTCGTGAATAAAATGCGGTGAATCTTTCATTTGTTTCAAGTTAAAATACCAATACCTTCTTCTTTTATTTTTTGAACCAGGAATAAAGGGCGAGATACAGACATGGATCTTTCAGTAACATTGGCATTCACGTGAAATAAAGAAAAAATAGATAAAAAGGGGAAGAAACTGGATTCAAATTGAAGGGAATTGAAGGAATGTAAAAAAAGTAAATACTATAGCAATTGTGCATAGTTTTATTGATCTCTTGACTAGTCCACACACAAATCTAAAGAAGTAGCTCAGTAGTCAGTACCTAAGACTCAACACTTTTAATCCCAGGAGACGGAGAATCGTAAATAGGTCGGCAGTTACAAATAAATTCAATCATGGTTAGAACTCTCTCTCTCTCTCTCTCTCTCTCTCTCTCTCTCTCTCTCTCTCTCTCTCTCTCTCTCTCTCTCTCTGTTAGCGATTAAATTCATGTTGATTTAAAAACCACTGAATCTACGTTGACCTACGCAACATATATGTATCTGGTACATTACTAAATCAACTGTTATGGTTTAGGCCTAGTTAAAGGAGGGAACGGAGCTAGTCCTAGAAGCGTTGCAAACTCGGAAGGTGGCTCTACGGAGTCGATGTCACTAAGCCTTCCCCTGAAAAAAATATAAACAGATCCTCCTACTTAAAACCACAAATAATACATGACCTACTTGAAACAATACCACACCGCTACTTGAAAACGCAAATATAGTACTACACACATCGCCAGGCACTTGAGCACTCAAAATTCCTCCCTTCTGTTTCGAAACAAATTGCATACGTGAACCAATCACCTTTGTACTTCATGGATATGAAGGCCATTCCTTTCCAATAAGTCCTTCATGCTAATTATCCAATCCTTTTATCCTCTCTCCTCATTCTACCTCGTAGCACTTCTGATATAAACCGTTTTTACTAGCCTATTGTCATAGATACTTTCCACACGATCGAATCAACTAAAAATGTTCTGATTTGCTATATATATATATATATATATATATATATATATATATATATATATATATATATATATATACTCTGTGTATATATATACTGTATATAGGCCTATATATATATATATATATATATATATATATATATATATATATATATATATATATATATATATATATTGTATATATATATATATTGTATATATATACATATATATACAGTGTATATATATACATATATATATATGTATATATACATACATATATATATATGTGTATATATATATATATATATATATATATATATATATATATATATATATATATATATAATTTTCAATAATAGAGATGGACTGATAAAAATTGCAGAGGATTTCTATATAAAGCTATATAATAGTGATATAAGAAATCATTTTGCCTATAGAAATAGTGAAACACCTGAACCGATACCAAACGTAGCATGAGACGTAAAGAACACATCTTGGCCCGAGAAAGAGGCAAAGCAGCAGGAGAAGATGGTCTAATAATCAAGTTAGTAAAAGATGGAGTAGATTTCATAGTAGTAAAACTCACTAAACTTTACACAAAATGTCTGCAAGAATGCTTTATACCTACATCTTGGAAAAACTTTATAATTAAACTTAATCCACAAGCAAGGTACACAAGATCTGAAAAACTACCGCCCAATAAATTTACTCTTCGTAATATATAAAATATTTACAAAAATCATATTAGGCAGAATAGAATGACAGATAGACTTTAATCACACAAAGCAGGCAGAACTAGGAAGTGAGTATTTAACAACTCACCATACCGTGTGGTTAACCAGCTAATGGAAAAATCAACAGAGTATGACAAACCACTATGTATGACATTTATAGACCATGCGAAAGCTTTTGATTCTATCAAAATTCAGCAGTAATGAAAGCACTTCCAAGACAAGGAATAGATGAATATTATGTTATAACACCAGCAAGCAGGGCAATGCTAAAGCTTCATATAGTCAGAAAATTCTAATTGAGAAAGGAGTTGGATAGTGAGACCCCATCTTTCCTAAATTATTCACAGTGTGCCTAGAAGTTTTTAAAATTTTAGATCGGGAAAATGTGGGGATTAATATTAATTGGGAAAACCTTAACAACTTACGATTTGCAGATAACAGTTGTTTAGTGAATTGCAAAAGATGATAGACTTAATAAAACAGAAAAATAGGACTGAAAATGAATATGAGTAAAACTAAGATAAGGTTCAATGAAAATGCAGAGACTCCAGATAAAGGTTATGCACTAACCTCTAGCGATTGTTAATGAATACACGTACTTAGAACAGACAGAAAGTGTTTCCCCACCACACGAGACCGAAATTGAAAGAAGGATAAGCTTGGTGTGGACAGCTTTTGGTAAACAAAATGATATCATATAAAGTAAAATGACACTTCCTCTACAAAGAAAAGTAATTAATCTAATGGCCCTACCAGTTTTAACTTATGCATCAGAAACATGGAGCCTTACTAAAGCCTTAGAACAGAAGCTAGTTACAACTTAAGGAGTTATGGAAAGAATATTGATGGGAATAACACTGAGACAGAAAAAGAGCAACATGGATACTAGAGCGCGAGAACAAACTGAAGTAGAGGATATTTAACAACATGTAAGTAAACGAAATGGACATGGACAGGACATATAATGAGAATGACAGATACTATATGGATATTAGGAATAATAGACTGGCTCCCTAGAGATTATAAAAGAAGCAGGGGAAGGAAGAGAAAGCGATGAATTGATGAACCAAGAAAGTTTGCGAAGTTAACTGGCATAAAAAGACCATAAAACAGACGTCTGGGGCCTTTGTTCGCCAGTGGACTAGTAACGGTTGATATATATATGTTTATATATAAAATGTGTGCGTGTGTTTATATATATATATACATACATACATACATATGCATATATATATATATATATATATATATATATATATATATATATATATATATATATATATATATATGTGTGTGTGTGTGTGTGTGTGTGTGTGTGTGTGTGTGTGTGAATGTATGTGTAATGTTCAGAGTCACTGAGGCAATAAGAAATAACTTTTAACGTACTGCATTCCCGCAAGCATTTATGAATATCACTATGCATATGCACAAACGTAAACGATACTTTCAAAGTTAATCAGATTCAACAATCATGAAACCTTTCACTTTTTTAAAAGAATATATTGACTCGTGAATGAAATATGGGTCGAGCTATTTACGAATCTCCGTAAAAAGAAAAAAAAATTCAACCCTAATGATTCATTTCCCATTAAGCCAGAAATGAATGTTTCATGATTTTAAGTGAAAGCAATAATTTACAGCTTTTCCAGGGAAAAAAACTGCACCGAAATTTCATCAGGTTTCAGTCGTGTGGGAGGGAAAATGGTTTTGTTTGATGAAGCTAATGTCGTTTCTAAAACACTACAGTAATTTTATAAAATATAATTTACAGCGAGAGGAAATTTCCTCTTTAATCAATAAACTTTCAAAAATCAAACTTAGTACCATTAAATATTCGAAATGTTTCCATACTCAAATTTGGGTTAATGGAGTTTAGTAGAATATACACAGCCCGACGTGTGAAAGCTGGCTCAAGTCAACCGTGTAGTTTTAATCTAGAGATTCAGTATCTGTAACAGCAGGCCTTTGAACCAAGTATTTCAGATTTAAAGGGAAAAGCTCACATATATTAAACAAATAGATTTTTAAAGCTTAAATGGATAAAAGAATAGGCTGGTAATGCTTTTTATTAAATGCTTATGTAAAGCTAAACAAGTAAACTTAGTACTTTTCGTTATCAAAAGAAAAGACAAATGCATTTAACTATAAAATGAAGAAACGTAATTTTTAACACTATATGAAAACATAACCGTTTCGTTATGAAAAGAGGATATATACACACATTAAAATCACTTACATTTCGTATACAGAACCGAGATGTAAAATTTTTCACTGGGCATCAAACGGCGGCTTTAGGGAAGTCACAAAGACGAGGGATCATAGAAAACGTAATCTGGCGGGAAAAAAGGGACTGCGATGGTTGTTGAAAGGCGTCGAGTCCAATCTTTCATCTCGAGACGAACCTTTGAACTTTTTCTCGAAATTTACTCAATTTTCGAGCTGGATTTTTGTTGATATTGGGTTGTCAGGAGCGAGATGCATTTGGATATTAAGAGATGTTTATTTCACTCGCCTGGTTATAATCCTGTCTGTAGATGGATAGAACGAATTTATGTATATATATATATATATATATATATATATATATATATATATATATATATAAAGGTACCATAGAAAGTTTTCCTAACATTAGTGATTAGAGTACTTTAGGGGTGGGGAGGGAGTTAAAGACCTCTAATCCAAATATCCTGTCAGGGAGTCCAGGTTGCAACCCGTGAAACAGACAAATTTGGACCGAGTCTACCGGTTACTTCTAGGGGTGGGCAGTTAGGCAAGAGCCCGTTCCGGTCTAAACTACTCCAGCCAAACAACTAACCATGGGTCCATGAAAAGGAATATGATAGCGGATGTGTAGGTAAATAGATTTGCGAAGCGGATGTGTAGGTAAATAGATTTGCGAATTAAGACCATAAGGCCCGGCGATGGGGCCCAAGAGGTCATTCAGCGCCCAAATGCAACTGTTTTGACGCTGTTACTGTTTTCAGAATGATATATTGTTAATTTTTTCTCATCATTTATTCATTTCCTTATTTCCTTTCCTCACTGGGCTATTTTTCCCTGTTGGAGCCCTTGGGCTTATAGCATCTTGCTTTTCCAACTAGGGTTGTAGCTTGGCTAATAATAATATTAATAATAATAATAATAATGGAGGTAAACCCTACAGTTGCAATAGAAGGTAGACAAAAATAAGAAACATGGCGGGAACGAAAGTTGGCTGTATAAGAAGGTTAGAAAGTAGGTGCAACTAGGAACTGAAACGACACTGCTTTAGAAACACATAAAGAAGAATTTGCACAGCAGGATGGAAGAAAGGAGGAAAAGTGCGATGTAAAGCAAGTGCAGCTAGGGGCCCATGGAACACTGGAAATACCTTTATTACCTCCGCCAACGAAGTTGGAAGAAGGTTAAGTTTTTGCCCGTGTTTGTTTGTGAACAGCCTCCCGGCCAGAATTTTAATAGTAATGAAACTTGCAGAGAATAACTTATGTAAAAAGCAGGAAATGGTTGCATTCTGGAAAAGGTCAAAGGTCAAGGTCACGGTCAAGCAAAATGTCCAATTCACGTAATCAGTCATAAGTTTGGGCATCGTTGTCACAGAGACTTTATACTTGATTTATATTTGACAGTATAATAATCCACGCCAAGTAATAAATGTTAAGGTCAAAGGTCAAGGTCGAGCAAAAAGTCCAGAAATAAGCTGCCGCGGCGGAGGTCTGCTCTCTACCGAGTGCCCCTCTAGTTATCATTGTCATTACTAGCCAAGTTACGACCTTAGTTGGAAAATCAGGATGCTACAAGCGCAAGGGTTCCAGCGAAGAAAGCAGCCCAGTGACGGAAGGGGGAGAATAAGAAAAAAACTATATATGTAAAGTGAGAACAAATATATACAAAATATCTTAAGACCCATAACAACATTAAAATGATCAGTCATTAGTAAATTATGAAACGAAACTTATGTCCACCTGTTCAACAGAAAAGCATTTTGTAATAAGTTTGAACTTCCACCTGATTAGGAAAATCATTCCAAAATCTGGTCACAGATGAAATAAATATTTTAAAATACTGTTTAGTGCTGTATCTTGCGATGGAGAAAGCAAATCAGTTATAATTTACCTGCACAGCCAGTACTACTACTTAAAGGATGGGAAGACCTGGATGCAAAGGATGGTCTGTGTATATAAAAAAAAAAAAAAAAAAAAAAAAAATGAGTATGTAACATGCACATAGAACTAACTGAATGACGTTCACGTGTGGTGCACAAGTTTCGATCCAACATATAAAAAATTAGAGTCAGCAGCTGAAGACCAGACAGGAGAGATATACTAAAAACACGGTATAATGAAAGAATTAAAACATTTCTTCAGGATAGACTGATCACCGAAGACTCACAATATGACAGTTTTTTTTATGCAATTGAAGAAAAAAAAACCGTAAGTTTTTCTCCAAAGTACTGTAGATTGGCAGAGATATTTGTCGGGAATTTCGACCTGATCAATCAAAATTCCCGCTATTTGACTCCGCCTACAACTACGTCAAATTGGAGGGAGAGGAGAAAACTCGCGGGCGAATGAATGTAGTTCAACACGGGAATGTTTAGAACCAAAAAGAGAAACCGCCTGGTAGGAAGGCGCTGAGACTAATGAAATCAATTACTAGTAATTTAAGATTAGGAAAAATAACGTCATTCTATTGTAACATGATAAAAAAAATCCAATCTAGAAATTTAGGTTCAGGACAAATCGCGCCAAAAAAGTGACGTCGGAAGTTGCAAGGCTTGCTCGCCCTCTTTGATCCGACGTCCCCAATCATAGTAAGTCCTATCTAATTGTTCTCTCTCCCCACGCCTATTGTACCTAGGTCGGTTTCCGTGTAGGTCTTGATAGAGTCGTTGTAAAGTTTTTATCTGTTAATATTTTGTCGATCCTTGTGCCAGGGGATCAGTGATATTGTGTAAAGCACGTCTAAGGGTCTCGATAAGGGTTTTATCGAGATAGCTTTATATATGTTCAATTAATTTTGTTGATATCTTGAGTCCGAAGTGGACATAGTTTTTTTTCGGTCACATGTTCTTGTATGTCAAGTAAAGGTTAATTTTTCATGTTTCTTTCGTATTAGATTATTATTTTTGTAATAAAATTTGTTAATAATAACCATATTCTAATTACTCCCCCGATGGTTTTGTGAAGTTTGTCCCTAAGACATTGTGATCTGCCCAGTACATCGGGCTATTTTGTATAAACCGGTGAAATTTCGCCACATTTGGTCCTTCGAACCGGATCACAAGTGCTTCCCAGAGCCGGACGGGACTAATTAGAGTATGTGCTTTTAAGGGTGGGAGAGAAGGAACAATCAAAGGTTCATCTACGTCCCGATGTGCGATCGCCCACGTGGGTCAGTTTGAGTCCCTTCTTAACGTAAAATTATCTTTCTTTCCTTGCCTTGCCCAACCCCCCCAAACGTAAAGTAAAGTAATTAAGATGGCTGTGTCCACGATCGTTCATATCAAGGCGTCGATGGGCCTACTGGAGGATTCACTAAGCGAAACGCAAAGGGCGCTGATAGAGACCTACTCCGAGTCCGTTTACCAGAATTTGGTAACGGAGTTGCAGGCAGAGGTCCGACAGCTTAAAGAGCTATACAAAAGCCAGCGCGTTAAATTAGAATCTAATATCAAAGCGCGAATTAGGCATATGTTAGGTGAAGCGACACGTGCTTCCACTCTATTGTATAATAGAATAGATAAAGTGAAAGGCCCTTCAACGGGGAATGTTGCCCTCCCCAGGTTGAAGCCGCTGCCTCTCCCCACGTTTGAAGGGGAAGTGCAAGAGTACGCATCGTACCGTGAACTATTCACGATCCACGTGGATCGAAGAGCTGATTTAGACGAAGTGTCTAAATTCACATATTTATTGGGGACGTTGGGCAAAGAGCCGCTTAGGATCATCAAATCTCTAAGTGTAACCGCCGCGAACTATAGTGTAGCATTAGACCTATTAGATAAGCAGTATGGCAACGTGCACCAGACGCTCGTGATTCTGCACCGTAAATTAGCCAACATCTTTGTGCCGTCACTAAACCCAGTAGAACTCAAAAGGTTCCGTTTTGAGTTGACCATCATTATTGAACAAATCAAAAGACTTAGTACCAATGACTTAGGCCAGGGCATGGTCATGAGCTTCATTAATCAAAAACTTTCGGAGGGAAAACTATACCGCAAAGTGGTAGAGCATTTGAGGAAATGCGACTATACGTTGGACGAGTTTTTTGAGGCAATAGATTTTATTGTAAGAATGTTAGAAGACGATGCGTTGCAGAGAGGCGACAGTCTTGAGAGTGACAAAAGACCAGACAGTAGTGTAAGACCGAAAACCCATCCCATCCACCATAATTCCTGCCCATTTTGTAGCGAACGGCATCCGCCTCACGGATGTCGCCAAGTGACTGACGTAGCTGCTAGACATCGCATTTTGCTAAAAAGGGGTCTTTGTTTTAATTGCACGAAATCAGGCCATCGTAGCGATAAATGTCCCGTTTCAAATTCCTGTAAAAACTGTAATGCTAAGCACCACACTGCAATTTGCGATGCGGGTAGACCGCAATCAATCCCTAGTCATAGTAGTAATAGTCAATCAACAACGTCCCGCCCCGTAGTAAATGCGACGCCTGCGCAGAACCAAACTGCCCCCCGTCCATCCAAAGTTAAAGTAGAATCTAAACCATGCATGAGCGCAAAGATCGCGTAGAGGTCTGATGTGGACCTCCCATGCACTACCTTACCAACAGCCATGGCAGGTATTCAACAAAAGCAAGGTAGTAAGCGAGTCCGCCTATTTCTCGACTCAGGAAGCCAGAGGAGCTTCATCTCTGCAAAAATTGCCCGTCAATTAGGCCTACCGGTGGTAGGAAGAGTATCCTTGAATATAGCTCCGTTTGGTTCCGAGGAAATAAGCGGACAATACGATGTAGTAAGTTGCAGGGTTGAAATGGGGAAAAGAATCATGCGTATGAAGTTGGTGGCACACGAACACGTGGACGTCCCGATACATAACGTGGGTTATGTAATCATGCGTATGAAGTTGGTGGCACACGAACACGTGGACGTCCCGATACATAACGTGGGTTATGTAAAGGTCAGACAGCATCTGTTGACCAAGGGAGTCACGTTAGCCGATCCAGCAAACCAATCAGATACCATGAAGAACGTTCACATTTTAGTTGGGGCTGATTATTTTAGCTATTTTGTCATAGGTGTAGAAAAAGTAGATGGGATAAATCTTTTCTTAACGCATAATGGTATGTCCCCGTACGGGAAGGTGCCACAGTGGCTGTTCCAAAGGGGAAAAGGTCGAACAAGTAAGAACGTTGAGAGTGTGCAGAATCACGGACGAGCCATATCTGTATGATGTAGATGAGTGGTGGCGATTAGACCGTGTTGGCATCGCCCCATCTGAGCAATACACTGTTCGCGAGGCCGAGGCCGTGCGAAAGGTATCGCAAAGCGTTGTAAGAAAACCTGAGGGATATCAGGTTAGCCTACCATTCGGGTCGGATGCTAGGCCAGAAACAAATTATCGTAACGCTGTGGCGCAGTTAGTCGTTGCAGACCAAATTCAGAAAGGATAGGAAATATTTTGAACAATATCAGGGAGTGATAGATAAATATATCGAAGCAGGTTTTATATCAGAGGTGAAAAATCCCATAGTGGAAGGTTATTAAATGCCACACTTTGGTGTTAAGAAAGACAGCCGTACCCCCCCCTTAGAATCGTATTCAATGCCTCGGCAAAGTCACAAGGTTGCAAGTCATTGAATGAATGTCTCTTACCTGGGTCCAATTTGGTAGAGGTAGCATATAGTTTAATTATAAGGTTTAGGTTGAATCGATATGCCATGTTAGCCGACATAAGTAAAGCATTCCATCGTGTTTTGTTAGATCCTCGTGATGCCAAATACACACGATTTCTGTGGCGCGAGGCAGCTGGTCGAGCGCTTACCTTCGCCTTTAGAGTCGTGGTGTTCGGCATCACAGCTAGTCCATTTTTGCTACAACAAATATTAAATTGTCATTTTAAAGAGGAAGGGCGCCCAGATTTAGTAAAATCCTTTTATGTCGATAATTATCTGGCCACGTTTGAAGATATAGAACATATGAGGCAAGAGCACGAGTCTGTTCATAACATCTTAAAGGGGGCGGGTATACCCTTAGAAGGGTGGGCCAGCAATCACTTGGCCTTCGATAGCGAGAAACAGTGGAGTGAGCCTGTGAGTGTGAACGTGCTCGGGCTGCGATGGGCCCGGGACGTGGACAGATTGTGTGTGAAAGAAAGTAAAAGGATCTGTGAGTTGGGGGAGGGATGGGTGCCTACGAAGCGTAGGGTACTTTCCCTATTAGTCTCCATTTATGATCCGATAGGTTTGATAAGCCCATTATTTGTAAGGGGAAAGCTTTTCCTTCAACAACTATGGGAGGATAATGTAGGTTGGGATGATGTGTTAGGAGAAGAAAGGGCTAAAGAGGCAAGTGAATTGTTGAATGATTTGAAAGCGGTGAGCGACATCACCTTTCAAAGATCGATAGGAAGAGGAGGCTTACAACTTCACGTGTTCACCGATGCCAGCAGTAAGGCATATGGAGCAGTGGCATATACTAGGGACGAATGCAATCGGGTAAGTCTGGTAACGAGTAAGACCCGGATCACTCCGAAAGGGATGAGCAAGCTGACGATCCCTAAGCTAGAGCAACTGGCCTTGTTGTTAGGCAGCAGACTAGCAAGAACGCTTAAGGAACTGATCGAGCCACAGGAAATAGTAATGTGGACCGACAGTAAGGTAACGTTGGCATGGGTAGCATCTCCCGATGCCAGGTCTAATAAAAATGTGTTTGTTTCTAACAGAGTGGCGGAAATTATTTTTATTCAGCAGGTTTGTAGTTTCAGTCTGAACCATGTCCCTAGTCATCAGAACCCTGCCGATATCCTATCCCGAGGTGCAACGGCTCAACAATTGCAAGCTAACTCCCTGTGGAGGAACGGTCCAGAATTCCTCAGGACCACGGGAAAGCCTGTTCCTTACGAGGAGGAAGATCTACTACATCAAACTCACGTAGTAGCGGAGGTGCAGGAGTTGAGGGAGGAGATGTGTCCTACCCCCCCAGGCGAGATTTGGGACATCCTGATAAGGGAAGTAGGGTTCCAATTCTTGTTAAGAGTAGCCAGACTAGTTTTAAAGTTTGCTAAGATAGAACGGCATCCGTTCAGTATTGTTGTACAATTAGAGCAAAAACATTATTTGCCTACTGTTTATGCCTACTTAGAGGGCGGAGTCAGACCCCCTCGTGAAGTTGCTAATTTTGTTAGACAATTGAATTTAGTTTTAGTAGATAATCTCATCTGCACCAGGGGACGAGTGTCCCATGTAGGAGAAACTGATCATTTAATTCTCTTGCCAGCCAAAGGGCATTTAGTTAGGATGTATTTAAATTATTTACATCAGTTACATTTGCATTGTGGGGTGAATACTCTAATAGGTATCTTTCGACAGAAATGTTGGGTGGCGGGTCTGAGTTCCATTGCGAAGCGAACCGTGCGGCAATGCCCTGAATGCAAGCTAGCCTTCCAGCCTCTAACGAGACAGCCACCACCACCCCCCCTGCCAAAGGAAAGGATCACCCTCACAAAACCGTTCACGGCGGTTGGAGTAGACCACACAGCAGCAATTAACACTGAGACATGGCCAGGATATATACTTATCATAACCTGCATGGCTAGCAGAGCCGTGTACCTTGACTTCTGTCCCTCTTTGGAAGCAGAAGAATTCGTGTTGGCACTTAGACGGTTTAGTGCCACCCACGGTGCCCCACAGCTCATCATGTCCGATAACCATCAAACCTTCAAGGCTGCCAGCCACCTCCTGCAGGGACTTTATGAAGAGGATGAAGTCCAGCAGTTCCTGAGGAAAACTGGCATAATGTGGCGGTTTCAGACGCCCCGTGCACCTTGCAAAGGTGGGTTCTTCGAGCGTTTGATAGGAGTAACAAAACGGACCCTCCAGATAGCCCTCGGAAAGAAGTACCTGCCGGACGCCCACGTGCTAACCCTCGTGAAAGAAGCAGAAGCAGTGGTGAATAATCGACCGCTTATGTACAGCGGTGACGAGCGCGAGGATGAAGTCCTCACCCCCTCCCATTTGATAAGAGGACACCAAGTCCACCTCATGGCACCAATCTTACCGGACGACCATCTCAACGCAACCTTCACCTCTCGGAAGCTACGTGATCGTTACATAAGATTGACAGATTCACTAAGAATATTTAGGGAACGCTGGAGAAGGGAATACTTGAGTGCCTTGAGAGCCCGGCACGACTGTCGGCTCGGGGAACCCTCCAAGCTGCACCCTGGAGACATCGTGCTAGTTAAGCAGGAGAATAAGAAAAGAGCGACTTGGCCTCTGGGACGTATCGTGGAGATGTATCCGGACGACGACGGAGTCGTACGTTCGGCGAAAGTGTTGTTTGAGGGTGTCGAATCGCTGCGAGCTGTCAGCCACCTGGTTCCCCTAGAAATAGCCCCCTCTGAGGATGACGATGGAGGAGAAGACGGCGATGACGGAGAGGAGGGCGCGTACAGTTCGACAGCCGGAATGCCAGGGATAGCGGAGACGTCTGGGGACGACCAGGGTATGGCAACAGCTACGACAACTCAACAACCAGCCACAGGAACGGACGACAACGACGAGAAAGGTGAGAACTATGCAGTTAGTGAAAGAAGTGAAAATGAAAATGAAACTGAATCAGAGCAGACGAACGCACAAAGACGTTCTAAACGCCCATTGAGAAGGGCTGCCGCGAAACAGCGAGAACTAATGGACTGTCTGCTGAAAAGTGACGATATATAAAAAGTAGCTGTAAACAGTGAGTGAAAAGGGGGCGTGTCCTATCTGGAAGGTAGGGAGGGTGGAGTTTGTGAGGTGTGCGTGAATCTGCGGAGGTTGGAAGTGCGTAGGGGTGGAGAACGGGGACGGGATGGTCTCTCGTGCGTACAGACCAAGCATTGCACAGAACCAACCCCTCCCTCTTGTACTCCATTAAGTAACAGCCTGCATGTAGCAGCGCTATAGAAGTCTCGATTATTGTGAGTTGAGACAGACTGAATTTGAATTGTCATGTATGCATTTCTGCCATTTTCTGATTGTCTTAGGCCCATTGCCTAATTGCTTTTGCACTCAAATTATGTATGCATTTCCATTGCCATTTTCTGTTTGATTTAGGCCCATTGCCTAATTGCCTTTGCATTTGAATTGTGTGCATTTCCATTGCCATTTTCTGTTTGATTTAGGCCCATTGCCTAATTGCCTTTGCATTTGAACTGTAATGTATGCATTTCCATTGCCATTTTCTGTTTGTTTTAGGCCCATTGCCTAATTGCTTGCCATTTGAATTCTGTAAAATGTGTGTGTACATTATCACTGATTTCTGCTGTTCCTTATGTGTATTATACACGAGTGCATTAGAATTGCTAGGCCCATTGCCTAATTTGAACTTCTGTATGACTGTATATTATTGATTGTGTTTATTACCCCGGGGTAACATTGCTGTTGTATATTGTGCGTACTCTGTTCGAGTCGTTGCGGAGCGCTACGCAGCGAGCCTAACAGAGTCTCGGAGTAAGTTACTCCCCTCACCCCGAGTCTAGCTCCATCCAATTGACCGACGTTTCATCGCTCCTTATTTTGGGGCGTGGAGGATGTCGGGAATTTCGACCTGATCAATCAAAATTCCCGCTATTTGACTCCGCCTACAACTACGTCAAATTGGAGGGAGAGGAGAAAACTCGCGGACGAATGAATGTAGTTCAACACGGGAATGTTTACAACCAAAAAGAGAAACCGCCTGGTAGGAAGGCGCTGAGACTAATGAAATCAATTACTAGTAATTTAAGATTAGGAAAAATAACGTCATTCTATTGTAACATGATAAAAAAATCCAATCTAGAAATTTAGGTTCAGGACAAATCGCGCCAAAAAAGTAACGTCGGAAGTTGCAAGGCTTGCTCGCCCTCTTTGATCCGACGTCCCCAATCATAGTAAGTCCTATCTAATTGTTCTCTCTCCCCACGCCTATTGTACCCAAGTCGGTTTCCGTGTAGGTCTTGATAGAGTTGTTGTAAAGTTTTTATCTGTTAATATTTTGTCGATCCTTGTGCCAGGGGATCAGTGATATTGTGTAAAGCACGTCTAAGGGTCTCGATAAGGGTTTTATCGAGATAGCTTTATATATGTTCAATTAATTTTGTTGATATCTTGAGTCCGAAGTGGACATAGTTTTTTTTCGGTCACATGTTCTTGTATGTCAAGTAAAGGTTAATTTTTCATGTTTCTTTCGTATTAGATTATTATTTTTGTAATAAAATTTGTTAAAAATAACCATATTCTAATTACTCCCCCGATGGTTTTGTGAAGTTTGTCCCTAAGACATTTTGATCTGCCCAGTACATCGGGCTATTTTGTATAAACCGGTGAAATTTCGCCACAATATTGCCAATGCGGAAATATGATGGTTGAGGTTTGAGTTTTTAGGGTTGTGGTGGCCAATGTGGTAACGTAACTGACTGGTGAACACCAAATTTGGGTTCGAGTCCCGCTCAAACTCGTTAGTTCCTTTGGTCGCTTCAACCTCGCCATCATCGTGAGCTAAGGATGGGGAGTTTGGGGAAGTGTATAGGTCTATCTACCAAGTCATCATCAGCCATTACCTGGCCCTCCTTGGTCCAAGCTTAGGCGAGAGGGAGCTTGTATTGTAAGGACACCGATCCCTTCGTCGTCCAGAAAATCGACAAACTATTATTTATTTAAATTCTCTCTTCGCCACACTGTGGTATCCCATGTATATATATTCCGCTCTACCAGAGCTACATTTTGATATATGTATCGTTTCATAACATGTTTTTGTTAACCCATAATTCATATATTTGTAAGTGTAAGAAAACACATATATCTTGGCGGGCACTTCAATCTGACTTGGCGCCAACGTCGTCCTACGTTTCCGTCCGCACCTTGTAATATATTTCCGTGCACATTCGAATAAAGTATCAGTTGATCTTGGTGACGCTTGTCTCAATGTCCCTACAGTATATAGGGTCAGTCTCCACGGGGCAATGTCACCGTACCTTGCCTCTGCCATTAATGAGTGGCCTTTCAAACCTTTAAACTTTATCCTACAACACACCGCTTAAGATGCACGTCAGACATTGAGATAAACAAAAATCTTTCAAAGAGGTAAATGCAATAATGCCCTCTAAAATAAGACATGACATTTGTTTCGCCACTCTTCAACCACTATCCAATTCAAATGAAAATAAGTATTCGAACAAAGCTCATCTTAAATCTACATTATTGTTAAGCAAAGTAAACTTAATTTGTTTAGTATTCATCCAAAATTTGTACATGGATGTGAGGAGCTTATCCACTATAATTTTTGTACGTCATTAAGAGAACGATCAACATTAAATAAAAAAAAAGAAATAAGAAATCAAGACAAAAATAAGACATTTTGAATTCTTTATGCCATACGATTTGAAAACAAAAATGATCAGTAAGAAGATTGCTATAAAAGAAAGAGGAATGAATTCCAAGAGATCTGAAACGAAAATATGATGAGACATTTGTTCGTTCGTTGTAGAACGCCTTGCATAAATATAGCAAGACATGTGAGCCAATAAGAGAGATAAGTGGGAAAGTTAAATATTATATTTACGCTAAGACAAAAAAAAAAATATATAATAATAAATATATAAAAACACGACGGGATCGAATCAGCTGCTCTTCAATAGATCGCAATCTGAACGTGTCAGGGGGTAGAAAGGGTCCGATAGGGTGGCTCCTTTTCGGTCCACGAAAATGAAGAATTGCGTAGTAAGAGAAAATACGTTTATGGCAGAAAGTCCAGTGGGAGTCGGGGATCACGGGAAGGAGAGAAAAGGAATTAAGTTGTAGGCAGGGAAAATGGAGAATACAGTATCCCCAAGAAAAGCTTAAGTGGTAGAAATACCGATAGGAAATAGTATTAGCTAAGTGGGAGAGAGCTGATGATAAGACGAAATAGCAGATTCAAAGCCCGTGAACCACTAAATCTAATTGCTATTGGGTCATTAACCTGTTGTCAAAGTTACGAACATTTTGAAAAAGATTGCAGGTACAAGCCTAATGATAAAGTGTGCGTGAAATGCTCGTGAAATCACACCACCAAGGAATGTAACTCACAACAGACAAACCTGATGATCAAAGTGAATTCAAGAAATTGCAAAGCTCAAGATCTGGAATTGAAGAGATTAGCAGAAAATACGGACCACGGATACTGAGGATGTCATAAATAGTAGGCTACCTATGTAAATATTCAACCTGTTGTAAAAACAATTTCAAATTCGAGAATTAACAAATGAGACATATCTTGTTCAAGAAGAAACTGAAGACTTTTATGTTCTTTAAGTGTTTCGTTAATGTGGATTTCACAATAAATATGTTAAGTAGTGTGATATGCAAAATATCAGAGAATGCACACGATAAAGTGATTTTGTAAGTCCTGTAGAGTAGGGAGTATGGTTCCCCAATGTGATTGGACGATGAGTGCAGTCCTTGAGGTAAGTAACAAACCTCTTAGAGAAAGCTGATACTTGCTCCGCGATATGGATACATTTCATGTCATCCTGAAAGCAGTGAAGTTTAAAAGCAACTCATGTATTTTGAGGGGAAATAAAGTGAAATTTATGAAGATGATGTCATTGCAGTCAAGAGTGTCATTAACTGTGGTATATTAAACCTAATATTCCAAACATCCCAAAAATGTTTACAACAACCAAAAAGGAATTGAAAGATGATAAAATATAAACTTCACAGCTGATAAATCTGGAGCTAAAGTGATTTTATATGCAAATGGCAGTTTAAAAAAATGATAAATGCTATGTGGTAACGCACAAAAACTATATATATATATATATATATATATATATATATATATATGTATATATATATATATATATATATATATAGTTTTTGTGCGTTACCACATAGCAGTTATCATTTTATTAGAAGTCTGTGTCGCGGGTTTAACTCCGCACCCGACCAGTCAGAAAGGCAGACACTTTGCTATCCGTGTAGACACCTCAGGAATATGTATGTAATCGATGGATAGGTTTGCATAAAGCAAATGGGTGTTACAGACTAATACACACACAAACACAGCCATTCCAACACCTTCTAAAAACATACCATACACCTCACATGTCTCGAACTGTTGACCTAACCACGCCATGATTCCTCGCTGCTGGGAAGGAGGCGATGGTGGCTGGTATAACACAAACATACACTACCGGGGTCTAGCGATGGTAGGCAGGGCAGCCGGTCGGGACTAAGGTCCACCCCAAAGCCAAAACCAAAGTCTTTCAAAAAGAAGGCAACCGTGTTATCCCATACGAACGGGAAAAAGGCACGCTAATAGATGATGATGATATATAATTAAATTGAAAAGCACGTAATCAGAATGAATAGTACTTCCAAGAAAAATAGGTTGAATAACTGCTGAAGTAACATTGAAAACCTGATAAGAGATTTGCAAGACCTTGTGAACCTTATGCTGTTTATATTGACTTACAACAAAGCCAATAGTTAGACCAAGTTTTGTTGGTTCACCTGCATATGATTATATAATTTAGTTCTATATATATATATATATATATATATATATATATATATATATATATATATATATATATATATATATATATATATTAGATTTTCTAGATCAATTAGTTTATACTATTTATGAAGATAATTTTATAAACAATCTATACCTAATAAAGAATTTAAATATGTAGTCTACAGACTAAAATTAACTGTTCAATGCAGTGACATCATTCACCAAGTGCCTACCAATGATTTGCAAGAATTTCAGAAACAAAAGACAGCTAAGCATACTAAGGATACTGTATACATATATACTGTGTATATATATATATGTATATATATATATATATATATATATATATATATATATATACAGTATATATATAATATATATATACATATATATGTATAAACTTATTCACCCTATTTAGTTTAATTTGTATACATACAGTATATAGTAATTAAAACTTAAAAGATTTTTTCTTCTTTTATCTGCAGCGCATTAATAAGAAATTAAATAAAAATACGCTATGACAAGTCTGTATTTTAGCCTACTCATGAATATCATATGTTAACAGTACACCAGATTAGGTCATCAATAACATTTATTAATGATAAACAATTAGTTTATGAAAATACTTTTAAACCCCGACTTCTTTTGGTGATAAGCCAATAGAAAACAGCGCTTGCTAGCTTAAGTAACTATTACAAAAGACAAGTGTTTGCCAAAGAAGTCTAGAATGTTTACTTTTGTTATATTAACCTTATCTGAATAGGTTAAGTCACACCTACACTGCATCAAAATCCTGATATCGTAATTATATTTCTTGGGCATATTTATTTGTTTCGGTTAGGAGCGTCGTTAAATCTACTTTTGGTTATATTGTAGTTTATTACAGGGCAATGACAAAATGAGCAGAGTAAAGGAACGCACCTAAGTGTATGCTAACCTAACCTAACGTAATTTAAGGTGCTGTAATTCTTACCCAACATAAGATCTCCTCATATATCTTTAAAATTCTTAAATAAACCATCTATATACTTGGTTTATTGCAATCACTCAAAGAATGCATCAATACATGCAACTTTTCCCATTTCCACATTCAAGGGTTCCGGTTCCCCAATTGTGGTCACCCATCAATGTTAGGCCAGGTGTGACGGTCTGAACGCTCGCCCGGTCTCAGAATTCTCCTTGATAATCTGCGCATGCGCGTACATTACCGTTTGCCAGTGCATACGAGGTTGATGTTATATTTTCCTGTAATGTTAGCGAGCGCAGCTCAACATTACCGCTTGTCAGTACATACAAGCTTGATGTTTTATTTTCATGCGAGTGAAGCGAGCTAATGGCGGAAAAGAACCATTATACAATGTCAAGGAGAATTCTGAGACCGGGGGATCGTTCAGACCGTCACACCTGAAAGCGACTACTTTACTGAAAACTAAACAATTTCCGGTGGGATTGAACATCAGAATTGTTCAAACCATAAAACCAAGGGTAATATGACCGTCACTGATGCAATTCGAAAATGCATAACTATGATAAAAGAAGTGTAGCCTAAGTTGAATCCATAGTTCCTAGCAAATCTTAGCCTAGGTTTGAATTTAAACAATAGCCTTGGTTCATCCATAACATAATGGTTATAGATTTAAACTTGCTACCATATTCTAATTAAAATTAGAACAATTAAATGAAGTTTCATTAAAAATTGTTGTTTTCAAGAACCAGTAAATGAATAATCATTACCTCTAGTAACAGAAGAACCAGTAGACATTCACAATCAAGGAAACTGATTCTTGGTGTTATGGCGTCGGGTAATTGGTTGACGATCACAAATTTCCTCATTTTAACAAAGTATTTCTTTTTACCAATCTCTGCCATGGAAGTCGGACTTTCTGGTAGCTCTCTGGCCATCATTTTAATCATTCCATTGTTGAAGATATGTCTGCCGACCGTATTAGTCTTATATTTGGCCTTTATAGTCCCGATTGTATTTGCCACATTTCACACTTATCTTTTTACCTTTACACTAAAATTCAGTGTTGCCAGACGGGTGAGTCTAGAAAATCCCCAAAAACTCGTGATTAAAAAATCTCCAAAACAACCCAAATTCCCCATTTCCACAAATATATTATCTTCTGATCTGTAGGCTTTACTAAAATAGAAATTACTCACTATACTTCATATAAGTGTAAGTAAACTAATTGCAACAATATAAAGGTTTATTTATCAGCCAACCAAAATCCCAGAATCTAGGGATAAATCCCCATATTTGGCAACACTGCACTAAATGTTACATAGTACCACTTTTTTAGTAATCCATTCATCAAACAGGGTGTTTATTTTTCTATAATTGCCGCTTTAATATGAAGAATTACTTGCCTAAATAAATCCCTATAAAATTATTTATGTTCTTTCTTTATTTCTTCTACGCTCATTATTTTTCCCAATCTTATTTTCGAATCACACAACCACAAACACGCTCTCAGCTTCCTCTTCTGCTTCTCGATGAGTAATCTTAGACCATGTTCCTTTCCTCTTTTTTTTTCGATATATTGTTTTCACATACTACATTAACCCTTCTTATTCGATGCTTCTCTTCGGTTTCATTATTTTTCTTAATGCCTTTGACTTCTTGCTTTAGGTTAATTTACTTCTATTATTGCATTTACTTTCCATTACTATTTAGCCCGTTTTTTCTCGGTGCTTCTTTTGAGTTCCATTAATTTTCTTATCCATATTGACCTTTCGTTTTTCATAATTGCATGTTTTTACCATAACTTGATTCTAATTCCCTTGCTATTTTGAGTAGCCTGCTCTGTAGGCCTATACATTCCTCATTCCCCCCCCCCCCACCCCCCTCTCATCTGGGCTTAGTCTATCACAGATTGTTTGTCATTTTAACCATCATTTAGGTTCCTTTACAATGCTTTGTGCATTTTGAAATATTTTATATATATATATATATATATATATATATATATATATATATATATATATATATATATATATAATGGCGTTTTTCCTTATTTGGAGATAGCCCATTTTTTTTTATGTTTACTACTTCCCAACCAGAGCATCATATATATACCATTTCCCTATTAATTTCTCCTTAATTAACATTTCCCCATTTTTTCTCCTTAATTACTATTTCCCTATTTATTTCTCTTTGATTGACATAATCACTACATCTACCTCTTCTTTATTTTTTAGCTGTACCTCTTCTTTAATTGCTCAACAAACACTTTAGCGTGAGCCTCTATTTTTATTTGTTTACTTGTGGTACATCTACCACACACATTTACCATCAACTTTTATCCAAACTCATAAATAGTTTTTACTTTTATTTCATTTGGTAACATCAATTCTTCATTCATTGCCATCAACATTTCTAACATAGATATGTTTTCCCATTTTTAAAAATCTCTTCTAAAAGTTGAATTTAGATTTTAATTCCTTAACATTAATACATAGTATGCCTTAAAGGCCTTATAGAATTATAATTTCTTTCTATCTCTACTTCTCTTTGAACTTTTCAAGTGAAATTCCCTATCCTTGGTTGAATGCATGGTATTTGATTTCCCATCCCTTCAACTGTACTGATGAGATGCATTACTCTATTTACCAAAGTTCAAGTTACTTTGATTTGGGGAAATGATATTTTTTCTTTATATATTTTGAATCTTCTTACAGTTTCTTTAATTTTGTAACCAATGTTCACCATTGCATACATTGATCTACCACCTAACAAGACCTTGACTAATGGTAGCGAACTACCAAAACAACTGCACTCTGATTGCCCCGTAAACTTATGGCAATGATTGAGTCTTGGAAAGTTATCTATTTTGATATCTGTGAGACATTTCAAAGTGAGGACTTCATTTTTGGATTAGTCAGTGTAGATTCTACAAGGCTTAACACTTTCATAGTAAAGACCACCAACAAATATTCTTCCATACGTTTTAGAGGAAAGTCTGTGCACACATAGCATTCTGGGAGTTATTTTCTAAGACAACAGACCATAGTTCCAAACCAAAGAATTCACACTTCCTTGCGACGAATTGGGAATACAAAATCAGAACGTCCCACCTTATCACATTCAAACTAACAAAGGTGAAATATTCTTTGCACCTATGTTGAAAGCTATCTGAGCAGTAAACATAGAAACCAAAGTCTTTATATGATACTAGAGCAAAATCCTTCTGCACTACAAGAACATCACATGCTATGGTAGGAGAAACACCAGCTAAGCTCCATATGGGTAGAGATCTAAAAGTGAAGCTACCTTAATTGGAACACCAAAAAAAAAAAAAAAAAAAAAAACAGAAAAAGGATCCGATTGAGGAAAACAAAATGGATAACAGATAACAAAAATAGGACCAAGCCATGATATGGAAGGGAGATAAAAAGTTCTCCTGAAATAACACAAACACAACAAGTTCACTTAAAGATGGGGAACTAATTATTGGGAAGTTAAAAGTGAAAAGGCAAATCAACTCCAGTAGGACAGGAAGAGAATAGAGAATACTGTACAAAATATAACAGGAAAGAGATTCTAGAAGGGTAGATCAGCAGATTGAAAGGTGAAAAATAGAACACTCACCGTATAAGGTAAGGGCAGAAAAGGTTCAATTGAGTCTACACCAAAGAAATGAGAAGGAAAATCTAGCCATCAGACAGGTAGCCTATATATATCAAGATTGAACTGACAATTTTGAATGAGTAGGAAAGGGCAACTGGAAACTGAGGACATGAAACCATTGGAAAGAAATTTGTTTTTAATTTGAGTGCTAGAATTATTTCATAAAAAGATTTTAGTACACAAATGAAGAATGGTGAAATTACCAATTTTAATTCTTTATATTTCAAATATTAATGCCTCTGAGGGGAAATTAACTAAAAGACTTAAAATCATTAATCATAGGAAAGAACAGTGAACATTATGTAAAAAGCAATATCTTTGCTAGTTTTCTTTTTGTAATGGTCTTGATGCTTGTGGTGTTCTTAAAAATTCCAGTATCATTCATAAATTACTGCTCTTGAAATCCAGACTAACCTTGAATTTACTGCCTTCTTGTTTACGGGTTGGTGTACATGAAGTTGAAGTCTGGTTTTGGACCACCTTTGTCTCTGTACCTTACACCCATTGCCCACAGACCCCTCTAATGTCTTTCCTTGGGTCCTTAGGTAAATGCTCAGTAGTTGTGTCCCTCAGTTATCCTATGGGACTTAGTATGCATCCCGTCTAAGATAACATGTTCGACATAAGTTTTGAAGAGAGGTAGAATGACAGGCTCTTCTACCTCCTTCTTGTTCCTCTCTTGAAGGAATGCAGCAGACAAAAGTTACATACTGGTCAGAAATCTGATACTGGTGAGTTACACGGTGGAGCACCTTTTTTGCAGAAGAACCAACTCTTCAGTCCCCCTGTAGGATGGGTCAGAGTATTTACCAAACATTTCTTTTGATGAGCCCGGTTCGACGGCACAGTGTAAAATCCGGACGTCGGATGCCGTCCGGGAGAATAGAAAACCCCTTGTATCACCGGTAAATGCGCCATAATGCACCACTTTTTGGACACTGGTAATTTTCACTGATACTTTCTGTTATTTCCTGAATAAATGTTCGAAAAATATTGATTTATTTTCATTTTATTGAGAATAATCTCAATCGGACGTCAACATTACACTATGTACTAAGTGATATTCTCAATAACATGAAAATAAACCAATATTTTTCGAACATTTATTCAGAAAATAAAGTATCAGAGAACATCACCAGTCACAAAAAAGAGGTGTATTTTCGCGTCTTTCCCGGTGATACAAGCAATTTTCTAGTCTCCCGGACGGCATCCGACGTCCGGATTTTACACTGTGCCCGGTTCGACACTGTTGACGCCATCTCCATGTTAAAAAGATAAGTTTTCCGTGTCGTAGTACCAACTTATTTTTAAACCAGTACGGTGCAAGCTAATTGGAATCCCCTTGCTCAGGAAGGATGACATGTCCAGGGAAGAAAAGAACCTTTGTTTAGTTCTTGGGGACTTCCTCCCACCAATGATAGTACAGTATCACCTTATTTCAAAGAACAAAAAGTTTGTATATGCATAGGAAAAGAAATGAAATTCAAAAGTAATTTGTATTTTTCTGAGCTTTACAAGCATGAGTCCTTTAAATCAAATTTCCCACCTGAACCACTCTCTGTCCTAGGGCTATGGGCAAAAGTGGCTATTCTGTGACAGGCAGGTAGGTAGGGCTTCCCTTACGAGCCACATGTTATCAGTGATTTCATGGCTATTCCACCACTGCCAAAGACATACAGTATCCTTATTTTATAAGACTCAGGTTTGTATAGTTAGGAAAAATGTTATTTTTATTAGTAAAATAAATTTTTGAATATACTTACCCGATAATCATGTAGCTGTCAACTCCGTTGCCCGACAGAATTCTACGGGAGGGATACGCCAGCTATCACAATACTAGAAGGGGGTGTACTCACCAGCGCCACCTGTGGCCAGGTACTACAGTACTTCTTGTTGACACCTCCTCAATTTTTCCTCGGTCCACTGGTTCTCTATGGGGAGGAAGGGAGGGTCAATTAAATCATGATTATCGGGTAAGTATATTCAAAAATTTATTTTACTAATAAAAATAACATTTTTCAATATTAAACTTACCCGATAATCATGTAGCTGATTCACACCCAGGGGGGTGGGTGAAAACCAGTGTACAAGATTAAAGGATAGCTAAGTATCCCGTATTTCATATAATGAGTTATCTCAAAATAACAATGAAATAATAAGTACCTGGTAAGGAAGTCGACTTGAACCGTTACTCTGCCTTTTTTTAAGTTCGTCTTCCTTACTGAGCGCAGCGTTCCTCTTAGGAGGCTGAATCAACTCTAAGGTGCTAAAGTATATAGGGCTGCAACCCCTACTAAAGGACCTCTACACAACCTCTAACCCAGGCGCTTCTCAAGAATGAATTGACCACCCGCCAAATCAAAAGGATGCGGAAGGCTTCTTAGCCTACCGTAACAACCATAAAAACAACAATAAAAGCATTCAAGAGAAAGGTTAAAAAAGGTTATGGGATTAAGGGAATGTAGTGGCTGAGCCCTCACCTACTACTGCACTCGCTGCTACGAATGGTCCCAGGGTGTAGCAGTTCTCGTAAAGAGACTGGACATCTTTAAGATAAAATGATGCAAACACTGACTTGCTCCTCCAATAGGTTGCATCCATTATGCTCTGCAGAGAACGGTTTTTATTAAAGGCCATCGAAGTAGCTACGGCTCTCACTTCGTGGGTCCTTACCTTCAGCAAAGCAAGGTCTTCCTCCTTTAAGTGAGAATGGGCTTCTCTAATCAGAAGCCTTATATAATACGAAACCCCGTTTTTGGACATGGGCCTCGAAGGTTTCTTGATTGCACACCATAAGGCTTCTGACTGTCCTCGAATAGGTTTTGACCTATTAAGATAATATTTCAGAGCTCTGACAGGGCAAAGAACTCTTTCTAGCTCGTTACCTACCATGTTGGAGAGGCTAGGTATTTCAAACGATCTAGGCCAAGGACGTGAAGGAAGTTCATTCTTAGCTAAGAATCCGAGCTGTAAAGAACATGTTGCGGATTCGGATGTGAACCCAATGTTCTTGCTGAAGGCATGAACCTCACTGACTCTTTTAGCTGTTGCAAGGCAGACGAGAAAAAGAGTCTTGAGGGTAAGGTCCTTGAAGGAAGCTGACTGGAGAGGTTCGAACCTAGGTGACGTAAGGAACCTTAAGACTACGTCTAGATTCCAGCCTGGAGTGGGTAGACGACGTTCTTTAGAAGTCTCAAAAGACTTAAGGATGTCTTGAAGGTCCTTGTTGGAAGAAAGGTCCAAACCTCTGTGGCGGAGAACTGAAGCCAACATACTCCTGTACCCTTTAATCGTAGGAGCTGAAAGGGATCTCTCATTCCTAAGATGTAATAGGAAGTCAGCTATTTGGGTCACAGAGGTATTGGTAGAGGAAACTGCATTGGCTCTACACCAGCTCCGGAAGACTTCCCACTTGGATTGGTAGACTCTACGAGTGGATACCCTCCTTGCTCTGGCAATCGCACTGGCTGCCTCCTTCGAAAAGCCTCTAGCTCTAGCGAATCTTTCGACAGTCTGAAGGCAGTCAGCCGAAGAGCGTGGAGGTTTGGGTGCAACCTGTCTACGTGAGGTTGACGTAGAAGGTCCACTCTTAGAGGGAGAGTCCTGGGGACGTCGACCAGCCATTGTAGTACCTCTGTGAACCATTCTCTTGCAGGCCAAAGGGGAGCAACCAGCGTCAGCCGTGTCCCTTCGTGCGAGATGAACTTCTGAAGGACTTTGTTTATGATCTTGAACGGTGGGAATGCGTAAAGGTCGAGATGGGACCAGTTCAGCAGAAAAGCATCCACATGAACTGCTGCTGGGTCTGGAACTGGGGAACAGTACAAAGGAAGTCTCTTGGTCATGGAGGTGGCAAACAGATCTATTGTCGGCTGACCCCACAAGGTCCAAAGTCTGTTGCACACGCTCTTGTGGAGGGTCCATTCCGTGGGGATGACCTGATCCCTTCTGCTTAGGCGATCTGCTGAGACGTTCATGTTGCCCTGAATGAACCTCGTAACTAGGGTGAGGTTTAGACTTCTTGACCAAATGAGGAGGTCCCTTGCTATCTCGTATAGGCTCCTCGAATGGGTCCCTCCTTGCTTGGAGATGTAAGCCAAGGCTGTGGTGTTGTCGGAGTTCACCTCCACCACCTTGCCTAGCAGGAGGGACTTGAAGTTCAATAGGGCTAAATGAACTGCTAGTAGCTCCTTGCAGTTGATGTGGAGCGTTTCCTGTTCCTCGTTCCACGTTCCCGAGCACTCCCGTCCGTTCAAGGTCGCGCCCCAGCCCGAGTCCGATGCATCCGAGAAGAGATGAAGATTGGGGGTCTGAATCGCCAACGATAGGCCCTCCCTGAGAAGGAGATTGGTCTTCCACCACAAGAGAGTGGTCTTCATCTCTTTGGTGACTGGGATAGAGACTGCTTCGAGAGTCAAACCCTTGTCCCAATGAGCTGCTAGATGGAATTGAAGAGGGCGGAGGTGGAGTCTCCCTAGCTCGACGAACAGGGCCAACGATGAAAGGGTCCCTGTGAGACTCATCCACTGTCTCACCGAGCAACTGCTCCTCTTCAGCATGCTCAGGATGCAATCTAGGGCTTGGCTTATCCTTGGGGCCGATGGAAAAGCCCGAAAATCCTGACTCCGAATCTCCATTCCCAGGTACACAATGGATTGGGAGGGAATGAGCTGGGACTTTTCTAGATTGACTAACAGACCCAGTTCTTTGATCAAGTCCAAAGTCCAGTTGAGACTCTCCAGACAGCGACGACTCGTGGAGGCTCTCAACAGCCAGTCGTCTAAATAAAGGGAGGCTCTGATGTCCGATAAGTGGAGGAATTTTGCTATATTCCTCATCAGATGCGTAAACACCATAGGAGCTGTGCTTAGGCCAAAACACAGGGCTTGGAATTGGTAGACAACCTTTCCAAAAACGAATCTCAGGAAAGGTTGGGAGTCTGGATGAATAGGAACGTGAAAGTAAGCATCTTTCAGGTCCAACGAGACCATCCAGTCCTCCTGCCTGACCGCTGCTAGGACCGACTTCGTCGTCTCCATCGTGAACGTCTGCTTGGTGACATAAGCATTGAGCGCGCTGACGTCCAGCACCGGTCTCCAACCTCCTGTCTTCTTGGCCACCAGAAAGAGACGGTTGTAGAAGCCCGGGGATTGATGGTCCCGGACTATAACCACTGCCTTCTTCTGTAACAGGAGCGACACCTCCTGGTGCAACGCTAGCCTCTTGTCCTTTTCTTTGTAGTTGGGAGAGAGGTTGATGGGAGATGTGGTCAGAGGGGGTTTGCGGCAGAATGGTATCCTGTAACCCTCCCTCAGCCAACTGACAGACTGGGCGTCTGCACCTCTCTTTTCCCAGGCTTGCCAGAAGATCTTGAGTCTGGCTCCTACTGCTGTCTGGAGAGGAGGAGAGTCAGTTTTTGCCTTTAGAAGTCTTGGAACCTTTCCTAGACTTGCTCCTGGAAGAGTCTGGACGGGAGCTTCCTCGGCTGGGGGCTCTACCACGAAAGGGCGGAATAAACCTCGTAGCAGGAGTATCAGCCACTGGGGTGCGATAAGTCCTGGGGACTGAGGTAGCAACCTTAGTCTTACGAGCTGATGAGGCCACAAGATCATGGGTGTCCTTTTGTATCAGGGCCGCAGACAAGTCCTTAACAAGCTCTTCAGGAAACAGGAACTTAGAGAGCGGAGCGAAAAGGAGTTGAGACCTTTGACAAGGTGTGATGCTGGAGGAAAGGAAGGAACAAAGCTGCTCCCTTTTCTTAAGCACTCCTGACACAAACATTGAAGCAAGCTCGCCAGATCCATCCCTAATAGCCTTATCCATGCAGGACATTAAGAGCATGGCTGAGTCCTTGTCCGCAGGGGAGGTCTTCTTGCTAAGGGCCCCCAGGCACCAGTCTAGGAAATTGAACATCTCAAAGGCTCTAAATACACCCTTTAGGAAGTGATCTAGATCGGAGAAGGTCCAGCAAACCTTAGAGCGCCTCATTGCTGTTCTACGAGGAGAGTCTACCAAACTTGAGAAGTCAGCCTGGGCAGAGGCAGGTACTCCCAAGCCTGGTTCCTCTCCTGTGGCATACCAAACGCCCGCTTTAGAAGTGAGCTTAGTCGGAGGAAACATAAAGGAAGTCTTTCCTAGTTGCTGCTTAGACTGCAACCACTCCCCTAAAATTCTTAACGCTCTCTTAGAGGACCTTGCAAAGACGAGCTTAGTATAAGTTGACTTGGCTGGCTGCATGCCCAGCGAAAACTCAGATGGCGGAGAGCGGGGGGTAGCAGAGACAAAATGGTCTGGGTATACCTCTCTGAAAAGAGCCAAGACCTTACGAAAGTCAATAGGAGGCGGAGAAGACTTGGATTCATCCACGTCTGATGAGGGATCCAGGTGTGCAGCCTCATCATCAGAAACCTCATCACCAGAGTGTAGCGAAGTGAGAGGTAAGGTATGCTGAACAGCAGAATCTGCACGAGCGGGAGCAAAAACGCTTGTGGTTTCATCCTCAAGTCTCTGTTGAGGCAACACCTGAGGCTCAGGCTGCAAAGGCTGGTCAAAAGAAGTAGCAGAAGGTAGGCGCATGGGTGGAGGAGGTTGACTCCTGGCATGAGTGTCTTGACTCAAGAGTTGCGCTTGCTGTAAGGTTGGTGGATGCGCAGTAGCAGGTTCCTGAGGAACGAGTTGAGGTTCCTGAGGTGTGAGCTGCGAGCGTTGAGGTAGTGGCTGCGCAGAACGCAGTAATTGTCTCGCGAGTTGAGGTTCCTGAGGCGCAAGGCTAAGGTGTTGAGGCTCTCGCCTTGAGGAGGATTGAGGTCGCTGCAGCGAGAGCTGAGGAGTCTGCCTCATGGACGGGAGAGGTTGTTGTACCTCAAGAGAGTGTTGCCTCACTGGTGGAACCGCAAGTGGAAGCGGAGGAAGTAAGGTATAAGCTTCCTGTTCCCATTGCTGAGGTTGCCTTAAGGAAGGCGGAGGTAGCTGCACACCGCTGGAAACTGGCAACTCAGTACGTGGTAAGGTATCCTGAGGAGCCTCAACATCGTACGCCTGGCAGACAGGACTGCGGTTAGGCGGAGCGATCGCAGGAGGAGGTGTAACCTTCTCAGCCTGACACTCACGCATCAAGACCGCAAGTTGTGACTGCATGGACTGCAGTAGAGTCAACTTGGGGTCGGCAGACACTAAGGTCTGCTGAGGCAAAGCCTTAACAGAAGAGATCTGTTGCGGCAGCACCTTACTCCTCTTAGGAGGTGTGCATTCAACTGATGACTGCGGCGAGTCAGAGCTGATCCAATGACTGCAGCCAGGTTGTAGAGCTCTTGAGGTCTGGACTCTGCGCTTGAGCGGTCTTGAGACCTGAGTCCAACGTTTCCTCCCTGACAATTCTTCAGCAGACGAGTAAAAGACGGGCTCAATCGTCTGCGGGTGGGAGTGACGGTCTCTGGAAGACACGCCCGCAACCACCGAGGATACTTCTGTGCGCCGATCAAGGCCTGCCGAACCCTTTTGCCCTTCGACATTGCTTCTCCCCTGGGCTTGGGAGCTTGCAAGAGGTCCCGGACTGGGAGGACGACTGGCACGCACAGAAGTACCCTCACGCACCACACTGACACTGACACTAGCACTTGGCACTGCACTGACACTAGCACTCGTCACAGCACTGGCACTATTACCACCCACTGCACTCTTGACCTTAAGTTCCTTGACTTCGGCCATAAGAGACTTATGATCACTAACCACCGACTCCACTTTGTCACCTAAAGCCTGAATGGCACGCAAAACAACAGACATATCAGGTTGAGGGCAAATAGTAGGTGCGGGGGTAGCCACTACAGGGGGAGGAAAAGGTAGGGGATCATGAGGTGAGGAAAAAAGTGAAGAGCGAGAAGAACTCCTCCTAACTCTCTCTCTCTCTAACTTGGTTGAATACTTAAGAAATCGGACAAAATCAAGTTCCGAAAGTCCGGCGCATTCCTCACATCGATCTTCCAACTGACAGGGTCTTTCCCTACAGTCAGAACAAGCGGTGTGAGGATCTACCGAGGCCTTCGGAATACGCCTATTACAAGACCTACATCGTCTATGGGGTGGGGCTTGTGAAATGTCAGACATCTTGAATCAAAGAGTTAGCCAAGTGGGGATTCCAAATCAAGCAAAAAGATCGTTAACCATTAATCAGAACTAAATAATAGCTATCTAAGCTAATATAGAAGTTTTCCAGTAAAGCGACAGCCGAAATCTGAGAGAAATACTTCACCAAAAGCCGTGAAAATACTCCAAGATCATAAGCGTATCCCAGAACGTCTTGCCGGAAGCACGACAGAGGAAAAATTGAGGAGGTGTCAACAAGAAGTACTGTAGTACCTGGCCACAGGTGGCGCTGGTGAGTACACCCCCTTCTAGTATTGTGATAGCTGGCGTATCCCTCCCGTAGAATTCTGTTGGGCAACGGAGTTGACAGCTACATGATTATCGGGTAAGTTTAATATTGAAAAATACAAATTACTTGTTAAATTTCTTATGTTGGTTATAAGCTTCAAGTAAATTTACTGAGAAGATAAATGACAATAGAGGAACCTCTACATATAATCTTAATTCGTTCCGGGAACTGCTTCGTATGTAAAAACGATCGTTAGAGCAAATATTCCCATAAGAATACACTGTAATTTGTCTACTTCGTTCCTCAGCCCAAAAACCCATAATAACTCCTTAATAAATTGCTACACATAATTACACATAACATTAATACAATTGAATAATACAAAAATATCTAAAAAAGAATAATAATAAAGAAATAATAAATAAAAAAGGGGTTCTTCCAAGCTGAATTCAGGGTCCGACGAGTCACTCCCTGCCAAGCCTGATCTATGATCTTTAAGCAGTGCATGATATTAAAATGGCTCCTCCAAAATTCATGCAAAGTTAAGTTGGTGCTTTGCGTGACATTAAAGCACTGCTTAAATAAGTGTTTGGTGTAGAGCTTCTTAAAATTAGAGATGACTTGCTCGTCCATGGGCTGGAGGATAGGAGTGGTGTTCGGTGGAAGATACAACACTCTAATGAATTTGTACTGGTTGATAATATCATCTTCGAGTTCTGGGGGGTAAGCGAGTGCATTATCCAAATAAAGCAAGCACTTCAAAGGCAAATTCCTCTCCTGAAGGTACTTCTTGACAGCAGGGCCGAAAACTAGGTTTACCCGTTCAACAAAGATATGCCTAGTGACCCAAGCCTTAGAATTAGCACTCCACAAAACATGCAACATGTCTTTATTAATTCTATGTGCTTTAAATGCCCTAGGGTTTTCGGAATGGTAAACCAATAACGGCTTTATTTTGTAGTCCCCGCTGGCGTTGGCACAAAGGGCAAGAGTCAACCAATCCTTCATAGGCTTATGTCCAGGCATTTTCTTCTCTTCAGCAGTAATGTATGTTCAACTAGGCATCTTTTCCAAAAACAGATCGGTTTCATCACAGTTGAAAACCTGCTGCTCTACGTAGCCTTCCTCCTCCACGTTCTTTCCGAACTTTTTAACAAAATCATTAGCAGCCTCGGTGTCCGAACTTGAAGCCTCTCCATGCCGAACAACTGAATGAATCCCGGTACGTTTCTTAAATTTCTCGAACCAACCTCGAGACCCCCTGAATTCCTCCATTGTAGGATCGGTTGAACTCTCCCCCGCGTCACCCCCCGAGCCCGCCGACTTCAAGTCACAATAGATAGCGCTGGCCTTCTCATAAATGATCATTTCAGTAATCGTATCGCCAACAATCTCTTTGTCCTTTATCCATATTAACAAAAGGCGTTCCATCTCTTCCAGGGCAGGGCTACGATGTTTAGAAATAATGGTGATCCCCTTCGATGGTTTGACTGCTTTAATGGCTGCCTTCTGTTTGATGATCGTCGAGATCGTAGACATTCCGGCCATATTGTTTAGCCAGATCGCTAACACGCACACCTCGCTCATGTTTTTCTATTATTTCTTGTTTTAGACCTAATGAAAGCATTGACTTCTTCCTTTTCTCACCACTACTACTTCCTGAACCGAAACTAACCTTTTTAGGACCCATGATTATACGTAAAACACAAAAACAAAACGTGAAAAAGGAAGATAAAAAGCACTGTTAATAACGGAGCGAATAGCGAACAACCACACAAAGCGCACGAGATGAGAGGACTGATCAATGCGACGCTAAATTGGCGTCCCTCCGACGTGCTGCTGTCTACCGGTGTAAACAAGAAACTACGATCGACACTTTGAAAAAATTCTATGCGTATGATCTACGTCGGATGTTGGAGCAAGACTTTGGGTGTCGAGACGAAAATTTGATCGAATTTTACTTCGGATGTTGGAAAATTCGTATGTAAAGACAATCGTATGCAGAAGTTCCACTGTACTAATACACTTGATGGTAATGTGGATGTTAATTTTACTGATGGAAGCAGTCAAGATGATGCAGCAATTAAAATATTTACAATACATGGTACAAGGTGTAGAATTTTAAAATCATTTCTGATAAAGCTGATAGCTATGCTACTATGGGATACTGGTCTTACATCAGGAGAATAATATTAATAAAGGAAAGACAATACAAAAATTAAGAAATGGTAATACTATACTCACATAACATGCTGGATGCCACTGATTTATGAAGCAAACCAGTTAAAACACATCATAAAACATATTACATACCATATCTCGTCGTCCATATGTACTCGTATCCGAACATCATAATTTTCAGTCCCAATACAAGGTTGAATAGAGGAGAGGGTCATAGTAGGTTAATTATTGTTAGGGTGGGGAGCCTTCTTATGACACATAAGACCAATTTGTGCCCTGAATAATCAAGGCCATTGAACACACTGAATCGTGGGAGGTGGTTATGGTTGATTTGCTCTTTCTGTCCATTGCTGTAGTTTAGCCAACAGGTTGGCTCTTCTATTCTTTTAAAAGAGGTCCGTGCCCACTACAACTTAGCTTCTCCACTCGTTCCTGTTACTTACTGAAGCTTAAAAAGTGTTGGGGTCCATTTTAGCTTTCTTGAAGGATTTCCTGAGTTGGTCTTTAAATCGAAGCATAGGGCAGCCTCTTAGGAAATCGCCTGTATTTAAATCACTGAAGAGTATTTTCTTTGGTAGTCTTGTGTCCTCCATGCACATCACTTGGCCAGACAGACCATCTTAAGGCGGTGTTTCATAATCATGGCCTCGATGCTGGTGACGTTGGCTCTTTCAAGGACAGCTGCATTGGACACATAATCTTTCCATTTGATTTTCATTATTGCTGTCAGTTTTTCCTGGTGGAATTGTTCCAGTTTTTTTAGGTCCCTACTATAAAGGGTCCAAGTCTCATATGCATATAACAGGGTAGATACTATGCAGTGCAGCCAGCTTGTAACCTGTTTTCAATCTCTTTGGAGGAGATGCTCTGGGTGGGAAGGATGCTTCCCAGGTATGGGAAGTGTTCACCGCATTCAATGATGGTTCCATCCATGGTGATGTTAGTTGCTGGTGGATTTTTCCTTGGTCTTGGCTGGACCAATATCTTAGTTTTGGCCTTGTTAACTGTTAGGCCAAAACACGTGTAGGCAGCATGGAAATTATCCACCGATTCTTGGAGTTCTGCTTGGGTGTGGGCTACGGCAGCGTTATCATCTGCATACTGTAGTTCCGTCACATTGATGGTGTTGGTGTTGCGCTGGGATTTGATTCTGAACAGTTTGAAAATTCCTCCACCTAATCTGTATTTTATCTCAACCCCCTGGGTTATTGTGGGGTACTTCATATAGCATGGCAGCTAAATATAAAGAGAAAAGGGTCAGCGCCAATACACGTCCTTGTTTTCGTCCACATGTGATTGGGAAGGTGGTTGACAGGTTGCTTTGGTGGATTACTTTAGCTGTCATCCCATCATGTAGGACTCTGACCATGTCAACAAATGGCTCAGGAATTCCAAAGCGCTTGAGGACAGACCACATGGCTGTTCTTGGTATGCTGTCGTATGCTTTTTCGAGGTTGTAGAAAATCAGGAATATGGGTTTTTGCTCTTCTTTTGATTTTCCCTGTAGTTAGCAAGCACAAAAAATCATGTCTATGGTTCCTCTAGATGGCTGGAAACCACACTGGGATTCTGGCAGGATTGTTTCTGCTACATTTATTTTGTAATCTATTTAATAGGATCCTTGCCAAGGCCTTCCCTGCAATTGATAGCAAGGATATCCATCTACAATTCCCAAACTCTATTCTATCTCCTTTTTTGAAGATGGTGACAAGGAGTACGTCTTTCCGATAACTGGGGGCCTGTTTTTCCTCCCATATCTTTAATATGAAGGAGTGAAGCGTCTTCAGGATTAAACCGCCGTGGGTCAGGAGTTCAGTGGAAATGTTGTCTGGTCCCACGGCCTTCCTTTGGCGCATTTTTTTTAATGCTGCATCAAATTCTTGAAATGTAGGTGGTAGGGATATCCATAATTGGGGTGGATATTGTGGCACATTTCAGAGGAAGTCTTGTTGGGCTGATGAGTTCCTGTTCAGGAGGGTGTTGAAATGTTCTACACAACAGTTCTGGATCTCTTTATCTTCTTTGAGGATGGTGTTGTCTGCTGCCAAGACAGTGTGCTTTGGTCCAAAAATTTTTTGTCTGCAAAGCTTTTAAAGGTCCCTACAGTTGGCAAAACCTTGTAGGCCTTGAGCCATTTGCTGCCACCATTCATTTTGTATTTCTCAAAGCCTGGCTTGACATTGTGACTTTAGCCTTCTTTGGGTGGGAATTAGGGTCTTGATCGAGGGCTATTCGAACTTTATGTTTGGCATTAATGAGGAACTTAATATCTTCGTTGTTGTCGTCAAACCAGTCCTAGTGCTGTTTTCTCTGGTGGCCGATTACGGTTCTTGCAGCTTCATTGATGGCATCTCGTAAGTTAATCTATTCAGCGTTGATTAAAGGTTCTCTGACTAGTAGGTTCTGCTGGATTGCTGCTTGGAAAGCTTGAGATGTATCAGGATCCTTTAATTTACCTGTGTCATATCTTCTTCCAGCTTCATTTTGTTGGATGTTACGTGGCTTCCTTTTGATGGTTAGTTTAATTTTGTGATGAGCAGCCGGTGGTTTGTCCAGCAGTCATCAGCTCCAGGTATACTTCTCGTGATCAAAACCTCATTTTTGTGTTGTTGTCTGACAATGGCATAATCTAAGATATGCCAGTGTTTTAATCAAGGATGTTTCCAGGTGGTCTTAAATCGATTCGGGAGTCTGAACTGCATGTTTATGATGAACAGTACCTGTTCAGCACAAAGGCCAAGGAGGAGGAGGCCATTATCATTGCAGTTTCCCATGCCTTGCCTGTCAATTATGTTGTGCCAGAGTTCATGGTCTCGCCCCACTCTGGTGTTAAAATCCTCTAATAGAAGGAGACGGCCCCCGGCTGGAATTTGGGATATGGCAGTGTCAAGCTCTTGGTAGAAGGCACCTTTGACATGGTCTTTCACACCTAGTGTTGGGGCATATACTGATACTAGCGTGATGAACTGTTTTTTAAGGAGTGGTAGTCTTAGCGAGGTGATTCTTTCATTAATCGGATGTGGTCAGGTTATGGGCTTTCACTAATTGGGTCTTAACTGCACAGCCAACAGCCTGGGAACAGTGGTCTTCCGGGTTTTTCCTTTCCAAAGAAAGTATACCCTGACCCAACTTCTGTGATTTGCCCTTCGCCAGGTATTCTAGTCTCGCTGAGAGCAGCCACATTGACGTTGAATCTTGCAAGTTCTCTTGAGACTAAGGCTGTTTGTCTTTCAGGGTATTGTGTCTCTCTGGCATCCATAAGGGTGTGTACATTCAATGAACCTACTTTGAGGTACAATTTACTATAATTATTCCTTCTTTCACAGCTGCATATATGGTGCGTCATTGGGTGCAGCTGCCCAATGACTGGGATGGTGTGACCACCGACGTTTAGCCCACTTTTTAACAGGGCCTTCCCCAGTTAGGGTGGGCAGCAGTACTCCTTAAAAGGCCTGCTCAGTCACAGGTGCAGGACCGAGTTTCTGTGTGGTCACAGTCATAGGGAAAGCGGCCATCACACACCTGCCGCCAGTGTGCAGGTCCGGGCTAAGAGTTTCCAGCTACACCAAGCCTACTCCCACCACCCTTGTCCCATCGCCACTGGTCTTTTTAGGTAGGGTTAGGAGGAAAGGAAGAGAAAGAAAATAAGGAGGGTGTTACAGTAGTAGACTGAAAAGGCCATTGGCGTGACTTTGTTTAAGGTGGAAGACGCTTTGCCAGAGCGATACCCACACACTCTGGCTCCAGGTGTGACGTGCAAGACTGTGGTGTGGAATTGCATCGGTCTACCGATAATCTAGTCCACCAGATCTTGCCATGCAGCCAGACCGGCTGGCATGGTTTTATTTCGTAGTTTTCCTTCTCCTAGCCTTTACCTAAAGAGGCATACCCTACAAGGCAGCAGAGGGAGTCTGATTATACCATCAGACAATCACTTGCATGCATTCTGTAATGAATAGGGGGACCACAGGAAGGTAGCATGCAAGTAGTTAAGAAGAGAGGCTGTAGGATGGTTAAGACTAGTCCAGCCTAAGATGTGTGCACCCCAATCATAACCCTTCTATCTATCTACCATGGCACTTTCCCCAATTTTGGGGGGAAGCTAGCATAAAAAAAGGGGGGTTTTCTTCTCATCGTTCCTTCATGTCTGACGAGGGAATCGGCCGAGTGATAATGAAAAAAATGAATAAAAGGAATGTAATAAATGTCACAAATAACTCAAATACTGTTAAGCCAAATCCTGGGAGAGCAACACAAAGGTGACGTTGATGCTAGTAAATTACAGTTTACACAAAAGCATCAGACCTATAGTCATACCACGGTGAATCCAAAGCATTTGCAGTTGATCTCATTTCCTTTCTGATCTAGATTGGTTGTTGTATGAAACTATGGCCTTTTATGATACACAGCTTCATATGAACAAATCCGTTTGATACTGAAGTTCTGTCTATAAGGAAACATGTACCAAGTGAACATTGACACTGTATGGCATAAACAATATTTATTCTTTCTTTGTAATCCATACTTAAGAATCATTAAATCCTTAAATAGTAGTACAATTTTAGATCATAAATACACGAGGGGAATTAAAATATCTGATGACATTTGTATTTGTAATCAATGAACTAAACAAAATTAGCATAAACATGAAAAGAAAAAATATATTGGGACATTAAAATTTCTCATTTCAAAGATAAGGAAGGACAAACAGTTAAACTACGCAATACCATACATCTACTTCAATATTCAGATATTCTAAATCTTTAAGTTAGAAGTTCCTTATGCCATATGTATCATTCACATATGTACTTTAAAATTTATCAGTAGTTCCATGCACTTTCATCCTGACCTCAAGTTTTATGATTAAAGAAAAACTTTAGTATGTACACCATCTAACATTCCCTCAACTATGGACAGCCACATGTATTTCAAGTGTTCAAAGATATAAATACCAAAGAATGCACAAAATTAGCAAATAGGCTTCTGGTATTTCTGGGAAAAGTTTGCCCTGTAAAGCAATGGGTATCACAGATGAGTATTGTTTCAAAGGCCCAAAGTCAAGAAAAATATGAGCATAAACATTAATGACTATGAGACAAATGGTATAGCAGTTACTATAAGTCTTGGAGTATCTACCGGATGGAGAGACTAAATGTCTAATAAAAGGTTAAAGAATAATAGGAAGTTTAAAACAAAGAAAGATATGAAGAATTTTGAATAAGGACAAGCAGTAATACAGAAGGGGCAGAATCATTTTATGAACTATTAAAAAATAATTCAACTGTTTTTACTATAGTTAACCCAAAAGAATATTTCTCGATCAAGAAAAATACACAATATACACTTTTTCTTAACAATAAGATGTTGTCCTGGAGAGGGGTGGCTTCATAAAAAATGAGTCCATTTCAAACACTTAATTCTAAGCAGAGTAAGAAGAATAAATGCATAAAAAGAAAAGAAAATGAAAAACTTTCAAAGCTTTACAGTTATTCCATACACCTACACAAAACTGCACCTTGCATATGGTATACAACATTAAATATTATTCACAACTATAAATATTGCTGTACCGGTACAACTCTACAAAACTAACACAATAATAATACTGTACTGTATATTAGAGTACTGTACAAAATAAGCACTTCAATACCATTTGGTAGTGAAATAAACCTTTCAAAAGAATAAAATATATGTGGAAATCATAACTACTTAAAACTGTAATGCAGCATTAGCTTAAATTATTAAACAAAAAAATGAGCCACAGCTTTCCATAGAGAAATTTAATTTTTGTATTAAAAAGTTTAATACAGAAATATGCAAAGTAATACCCCAGTGTACATCATTAATTAGTTCAATAAGTTGTTACTTAACCTGATTGTTTATGTAAACCAAATTTAATGCCTTGAATATACTTTAGAATTACAATGAAAATTAAAACTAGCCTTTATAACTTGAAAAAAAAAACATAGTACCTATCCCCTAACCTCAAAGAACTTAAAAACCAATTTTAGTCATATTTTTTAAAGAATGATAAACAAAATAATATTCAACTTGATATTTGCTCAAGCATTATAATAAACACAACACCTTATGGTTAGTGTAAACAATGCCTGAAAAATACATATAAATCTAACTCTCATTAAGGCATAAAATACTTTAAAAGACTTTTTGGATACAAAATTAAAAAGATAAGAAATAAAATATACATACTTTACCTAATAACTGATCTCTCTTCTGCGTACTTAGTCGCAAGTTAAAGGTTACTAAGAAAGGAGGTTATTGATGCAAAAGGATGAGGATAAAGCAGTTTTCCATTTTGTAAAAAAAAAAAAAAAAAAAAAAAAAAAAAAAAAAAAAATAAAAAAAAAATGTCCCCTTGCACATCAATCTCTGCTTTTATGGTGACATATATGTGAATGCATAATCAATCACGAACAATGGTCAATTCCATCGATCATGGCATACTGAAGGCATGCATTTATCATTGGCCCCTTGTCACTTTTTTCTTACATTTCTTATCATACTGTACTGGAATCCCCAGCATCACCCTTCTTAGGACCTATGACTATCACAGACACAGTAAAGGAACAATATAAAAAATACAGTTTGTACTGTAAAAACAAATGGAACCCACACATATTAACACAGCAGATAGAAAATATAAATCACATAATTTTTGTTTTGAATGAGAATGAGCAGCAACGCTATTACCCTGCAAGAAAATTAGAGTGTAATCATGACATTTGGTGAACCAAAATATACTCTACAAAAGATGTGTAAAGCCTAATTTGATGTAAACTGGAAGGACAGAGCAGGATATTACTGCGTTTTTATTTTGACCAATTGAATTAAATTAATTTCTTCTATAGTACAGTATATACTACATTCTATTATAAATTTATGGAGAAATAAAAAGTTGAAACAAGAAAGTGATGAATCTGAGATGCAATTAGTTAAAGAAAAATTAAACATTTGAAAAGAACCTCAACAATTAGATATGTTAAATGTTTAAATAAAGTAATCAAATAAATTGAATTAATAATACCTCTACAATTGCTAAAATAGCACAGTACAGTATGTACAGTATATCAAAATCAAACACTCATCCTAAAACATCCATACCATTTAAATCTATGTCCTTTTTAACATTACAAGTACATATGGTAACATTCACAATAGCTATCAAATACAATTACAGTACAGCATACCTGATTATGTGGCAGTGATTACTATCAAATGGAAACAATTCCTTGTACAGTACAAATGTAAATCTTACTTTGGCATTCAAGAGCAAATAGTTCAATCTTATAGAACAATACACATTTAAGCCTGAGTGCACCTTTGGCTATGAGCCAAAACATAAATACTTATATCTGAAACTTATATGATAAATAAAGTCTACAATAGCTTTTACATTACATGAACAAAAACCTTCTACTTTACTTATGCTACGTTGCCTGGTTTAGTATGTGGTTAACTGTGGATAGTCACCAGTAATATAGTCTTGGTTCTTCCTTAGATAAATATTTCCTTGCTATGCCACAGCCCGTAATGTTACCTTCCTAAAAATAAGCAGATACCATATATTTGATTATCACACACTATGAAACACAAATGGGTTCTGTGAAATTCAGGGTCCTCTTTTTCCTGCCTTTTATTCCCCAAATCTCTGCTCAAAAACCTAGTTTCGGAACTGAATTTATGATATTAGTACACTAAATAGCCAAGCACTGGGGTGATTTCAGCTATTCAGGGCTTTAAAACAGGTAGGAATATCAACGGCATATGATAAGATGTTAGTCCCGCTAAAAATAAAGTAAATTATCTTAAGTTATACTACTGTATAAGACAATTTCCTCAAATAATGACAAAGCTACCTATAATACAATCACCACAGAGTAACTCGCCAACAACCCTGCCATGCTGTTATGTTGATAGATCAATTTGAAAAGTAACATACAAGTACATGTTTCCCATCTCCACTTGAGAATAAACATCTATAAGTGATATGCATTGGTTTGGTTTGATACAAAACTTTGTTAAAATCAGAGTAATCATTCTTTTTGCATGATTTGAAGTCTGCCATTTGTTATGAATGATAAAAATTGATTAAACTTAAGATTGTTAGTTAGGCTTTCTCATTTACCTTGCTGCTTTCTTTAATGTAAGAATACATCATTTACTTAAAAAAATTCAGTGGGATATTCATAAAATATGATGATCAATTATACTAACCTATGCCTGGTTAGTTGCCCTATATATTTGCTAATTTTCCTCTATTCCCTACATGAGCTGGTAGCCAACAAAATACACACTAATAAGTTTACCGAGAAGGTAGTCCCAACAAACTATCACACTATAAATAGTATATCATGGGTCTTTGCCGCATTTCTTCAATCCTGGCTGCTATTCATTTTACTTTTAATCCATTTCCTTTGATACCTGTCTAGTTATTTCAACTAAACTTGCTACAAATTACAAAAAACTGAAAAGCTGTTTTTAAACACATTAAATGATTTATTAATTTTAGAAATAACAGAAAATATACCAAACAAAAGTCATTCCTATTAATGCATAACTTATGCAAGGAACAAAACTAGAGTAGCTATAGTGCCGATGATATTGTGCCAATTTATATTAACAAGTAACACCCACCTTTCTTACTGCTGTCATATTTAACTGCATTGAAAAATAATGAGACAATAATGACATATTACTTTACATATATGAAAAAATATCAAGATGTGAAGAGGACCTGAAGTTGGGAGTTAATGGTAATACTTCTGCATCTGCAGTACATGGGGCAGTGATGACATTTGTTTTCTGATACAGTGAGGGTTCCCTCTAATGACTTTATTCTTGGCTAACATACTATCATACAAAAACCTGCTGCACAAGTAAAGTATAAAGATTATACACTGTTTGGACACATTAGTGTATCAATATTTTCAGAAAAAGATTATTTTTTTTCTTTATTCAAACAAACTCTATACAGAGCAGCTAGAGAATATAACGTATAAAAGCTTTTATTTAAGAGCATATTCTCAAAAAAATATTAATATAAAAAATTATAAATATCCAAATTTTCTCCAAATGGAATAGCATTTAAAATGCTACAAAGCTTTATAATTAACAATTTGTATTTAGTGAGCATAAACCGATTCAATTCACTTCTAATATACCGTAGATATTTCACAGATCACAAAACTGTAAACACAATCATAAGACCTTTTCAGCATGAACACATCTGGTAATGATCAATCAGTTAAATTCAGAGATTAGCTTTGTAACATGAAGTAGGTAACAGTCAATTTCACAAATACGTATCACTGCTCTGGGTGAGGAAAAACCTTTTACCATGACAGTTCACAAATAGGATAATCTAAATTAGTAGTGAGCTTGTTCGCTGAACTAAAAATCTCATGCTACCAAGCCATTCATCATTTCTGTCATCTTGCACTATGCAAATTAACACTGCATCATAATTTTTGAATTGTTTGAGCTAAGAAAAATATTCTGCCAGTTAAGCACATAGAATGTCTGTCTCTATCATTCTTAGTTAAAGAAGATATTCAATACAATTAATACTAAATGCTGTACATTCTACCTAAACATGCTTATGATTGTGTTCTAAATGAGATTAAATGCATGAAATAACACAAATGTACATTGATATTTAGTTCCATATTCTCAAGAGCAGATAAAGATTACTTCCTCTTTAAATGGTAGAACTAAAGGACTCAATTTACCCAGCTAGTGAATAATTCAAGATGTGGACATTTTTGAAAGGCAGTCCTACACAGTTTAACTATTTTTTATAAAGAAGACATATTCATATACAGTAATTTCATTTACCGGAAAAGTTGCCTTTACAGATACGTTGGCTGGAGAAATATTTCTTGTAGAAATAAGAGGAAAATTAATAAAATATCGCCAAGAATAGCTGTTACTCTACTTGAATAAATAAGGTTTAATGAATAAAAGTAGTACTTCCCCCTTCCTGGCGTCCTCCCCCAGCTCATCGCCGGCCCCCCTTCCTGGCGTCCTCTCCCAGCTTGTTGCAGCCCCCCCCCCCCTTTCCTGGCATCCTGTTTCCGCTTGTCGCCTTCCCTCTAACAACCAAACTCTTCTACACCTGAAATTCTGGAATCTATAGTTATTGGGGGTGACAGAGGGGGACTGGAGACGACAGGACTTTAGTAGTTGACTGTATAAAGCTATTTCTTATTTTCCAGAAGAGCTTGTAGGGTTTAACACAATTCCATTTTGCCTAGAAATTACAAAAAAATTAACTTACAATTCAAGGATTAATCTTCTTTGTTTCCTTAATTGCCATAACCTTTATTCTTTTCACAAGGTTAGCTTGCAGTATTTCGAGCTCCCACACCCAATCATCTAATTTTCAAATGGGTTCCAATTCCAATGGAGCCACAGATTTCGATACACACCTTTGCCCAGAAGCTCCCTTATCTTTCAAAACATAAGTGAGCCCAGTGCAAATTTTGTCTTATTTGCTATTTAGTCCAAGTGCACAAACTCCCATATTTGCTTTTCAGGATATATTATAATAATGAGTTTATGATGAAATAAATGTATTTCCAAAAAGAAAAAACTACCACAGTATCCAAAACCATAATCACATGTGCCAATCCTTTTGAGCCATTTCTTTTCCCTTCTATGAACTGAATGATGTGTCCAGGATTCGTGTGCAGCATAAACAATATGTTACATTATGTTTATTGTAATGAATATGTACCCAAAAAACGCATCTAAATAATTAAATTCATGGGACATTACTTTGAGTAAACTTAGCTTTTAAATCATTTCTCTTACTCTCACCATTATTGTATACCAAAAGAAAAAACAAAAAACAAAGAGAAAGGCATCCATCACTTCCATGAAGGTACTTCAATAGATCATGATGCAGTATCAAAAGCATGTACAATGCAAAATGACACAGGATATAACGGTAACAAAATGAAAAAATTACATGACATTTAAAAATGAAGGCGAATTTGTACTGGGCAAATTGCCTGTTATCTGAAAAGGCTTTATTTTTTCAATCTATGGACTCCACTCACTAGAAGAGTCTGCCTCTGCAGAGTCATTGCGAGTGCTTGTAAACTGTGTTCTTGGTCTTCTCCTTCGTAATTGCTGACTGCCCTGACTTGGATCTTCTCTTGGTCGTCTGCGTCGTAACTGACGATTAACCTGAGCCAGATCTCCCCTAGATCTTCCATGCCACAATGGTTGAGACCTTAAATTTCGCCCTTCTAGTTGAGCTCTCACATTTCGACCTCTTTGAATTATTGCATACCTTCTAATATTACAATATGGGATCAACCTTGGCCCCTTATTAACATACTCTTCACACTCATCAAAGATCTCATGTAGTCTGTACGAAAATATCTTTGAGTTACTTCCTTCATATGTAACTATATTTAAAACATCCCTCTCAAAGTGTACATTAAGACGAGATGTTTCAATATCTCCATAAATGCCCTCATTTATTATGAGTTCATGAAGAAATTCATATGTAACACTATCATAAAATGTAGCTTTTGCTATATATGAGCTGTTTTTACTCTGAAAAAAAATAAAAACAAACATTAAGAGGAAAATCCTATTACTCTTTCTTAGGCTAATAATATACAAAAACATAAATATATCAACATTACATTAACTACATATTCTATTGTTCAATGAGAAAGAAGGTTTTTGAAAAAGGCTCCTTTTTTTACCAGAGCTTGGAATGCATAAAAAATGGATTTTAAAGCAAAGCGAAAAATCTATTTTTGGGTGAGATAGCCATGTCGCCCTGATGGAAGGTTCCTTTAGGCAGCTTTCTAAGGGATATTTGACTGCAGTGATACTCCCACAGCATTGACCACAGGTCTCCAGAATTCTAACTCCTGGCGCGAATATCCTTAAATTAACTCTTAGGGATATCGCGTAATATCAGGGGACGTATTTCTTGATATGACACATGGCAATCTTCACCCCGAATAGTGTTTTGGCTCTGAGGGGGAAGAGTGGCGAATTTGAAGTGGAGCCGTTATCAAGGTTACCCGGTGGATCCCCTCCCGGTACCACCCCGGCGAACTATTCCTTGTTGCAATTAAGCATGGATAGCCGCAGATAGAGTAGTTTCGGGTGGGGATTTGTTACATATATGTATACTCCTTTTTTAGAAAGGAGGGCGGGTCCATCAGGACGACATTGCTATCTCACCCAAAAATAGATTTTTCGCTTGGAAGTTTACCAGAGAATTACTTGAAAGTACTATATCTGTGGGTTTGTATAAGTGCCTTCACTTTGAATGAGTTCCTTATATGGTCTCCAAGACCTTTATATATGACATTACCGTTATCTGTCATATCCACTAATCTTGGAACTAGCTTAGGGCTTCCTGCCCCCTGCAGGGAAAATGTCGACTTCGACTATTTGGATTCAAAGTTTGTATCTCCATAGGGACAGACGGTAAATCTTAGAGATTACCCTTTATCCCTTGCAATTTGTACTCTGATTTCAAGTTGGGCCCTTATAGGGCTTAATTAAAACTCTAGTATGTTTTATTCGTCTGTTACTGGATAGCAGCAATAAGACGCAAATACGTTCAGTATTTTACCTTGTAGCTAAATTATAGATTGTAGTTAAAATCAGGTATGAATCTGATCCGTCATTAAAAAAACATCAGGGTCCATATATTCTCCTTTTTGGAAAATATGCAATTTCATCGAAATGATGCCACTCAATAGAGATGTGAAACCAAATCTGACTGATATGAACAGATTTTGGAAATGCATGAAAACCGTGACGCAAACGTTCTCACTCAGCACTGGTGTTATTGGTCAGATATGCACCTATGTGGAACAGTGTTAATCATAGTTATGATTTGCACTTGAGGGTAAATGTACCCAGGCACCGGATGCACTGGAAAGTCTCAAAGCAGTTCACTGTTCGTCGCAGGCTTAGACGATGGGTTCTTGAAAACTACCCGCTGTCACCACATGTCTTATCTTATGTATTTGCTTCGAATAGTGTTGGAAGAAGTTCTGTGAAGAAGCAATTTTCTGAGGATCATGAACTGCGGGTGAGCTGTCAAGATCCGCTCTGCAATTAAGTAGGTGAGCACTGCTCTCAGTTATTTTTAGGGATAGATTTTTTATCCTAAGGTATCGTCTCAGAAGAGCTGTCCTTCCTTGAAGTCTGAAGTTCTATGCAGATATACCTTAAGACCCCCTAATGGGCATAGGGAGACATCTTCCTTCAGAGGGCAGATTCTCCAAGGACCCCACCATTTGGTGGGCAGCCCGTTTTGGCGAGAAAGGTAGGATCGGGAAAGGATTCAGTTCTCCCTCTTTTGTGAACTGAATATGGCCTATATTTCATTAACTCTAGCCCCTGAGGCTATTGCGAACAGAAAATTGACTTTCTGTATTAACTCCTTTAGAGTACAATCCTCATTGTTTAGGTTTGAAGCATAGTGTAAGACTTTGACCAACGACCATGTAATGGGCTTTGGAGGGTTGTCGGCTTGGGTCTAGTGTATGCATTGGTACCTTAAAAAAGGTTTCGCTTATGAGAATCCCCTCAAGGCGTATAGAAGAGATCTAGTCAAGGCCGACTTACACATGGTTATCTTAGTGGAAGTCAGGCCTCGTTCAAGTAGGTAAAAGAAGAAAGAGACAGAAACCTTTGAAATTTCTGTAGGTCACCTTGTTTTCACGAGGGGTGGCCCTTTCTTCCAAGACAATTCACATTGTCTCCTGGTTGGACTTGACTTGTACTCTACAATGGGGTCGGTCACATTCTTCGAGGTCCTGAACTTTTGTTCGCTGTTAGGGCGAAAAACTCCTGAAATGCAGGTTGTTGGGTCTTGGGGATGAAATGTAATAGCCGACTTCTGTACCAGATTTGATAAAGCTGGGTATGGCAAAGGAAACAGCTACAGTTTCAATTCTAGAATTACTGTAGAGGAAACCATTGTTTTTGGGCCGTTTGGGGGCCGCTGCAGGAGCTGTTCCTTTGCAGGATACTAGCTTGTCGAGGACTTTTAGCAGGAGATTGGTTGGTGGAAGTAGAAACCTTCGATTCCATCCGTTCCAGTCGAAAGACATGACGTCTATCGCTTCTGCTTAAGGTTCTCGTAAGGGGCTACTAGTACTTGTTGTCGCTCGTTGCGAAGAGGTCAATCTGCAGTTCTGGGACTTTTATTGAAAATAAGGGAGAATGAGTCTGCGTCTAGGGACCATATTCTGTCTCTATCGGCTTTCGCCTGGATAGAGCATCCGCCGTCACATCGCAGAACTCTTGAAGGTGAACTGCTTGATAATGACATTTACTCTCCCTTGCCAGGCGGAGGATGGCTAATATCACACGGTTGATGTGAGGTGAACTCAAGCCTTGTCGATTAGACATATTACTATCACCTCGTTGTTGAGAGCCAATCTGATGTGGACTGTTCTGCGAGGGGATAGTCTCCTCAACGTCAGGAGGACTGTCATAGCCTCCAAGATGTTGATGTGAAAGTTTTGAAATGGACTGATCAAATTCTTGTCTTTTCTTTTCGTACGGGAGGCCTCCCCGTTCTTTTAGGGAGGCTTCCGTGTGAATCGCCACAGATGATGTGGTGGTTGCAAGAAAATTGTCTGTGTTAGGCACTTATTCATTGACCACGGCCTCAATAGCGTGCGGGATTGGGTCGGTGTCAACCTTGTCGATCTCTTCGAGCATTTGATGCGTATCTTCTCCAGACTCCTGGCGCAACCTTTGGCTGTGCTTCTTAGCACCGGGTCTGTCACTATTGCGAACCGGAGAGAGCCCAGTGCTCTTTCCTGTTGGCATTTTGGAATCCCCTTGTGTTGGATTAGTCTCCTGACAGATACCGCTATTTTTTCTTCCCTTCTTTAATAGAATGGAGAGGTGTTGTGACTGCAAGTTCCCATGGATTCACAACCATTGAAACTTGTGAGCTGGAGAAAAGTGAGACTTCTAGCGACTGGTCTTGAGGACAGGTGTTCCAGGAACTGGATCACCTTTCCAGCCGCTTGCTGACAAGTAGTCTTGGATGCTGCCCCCAACCACCAATCGTCCAGGTATGCTACTACCTGTACTCCTTCTGAGTGCAGGTGCTGGACGATCGTGTCCGTGAGTTTTGTCAATACCTTTGGGGCTATATCTAGTCAAAAGGGCATGGCTGTGAAGACAAATTTTGTCTTCTGTAGCCTGAATCCTAGGTAAGAGGAGAGCTGGCGACTGACTGGTAGGTGCCAGTAAGCATCTACCAGGTCTATTGAGACTGTGTACGCCCCTTTTTTGGTAGAAAAGTCCTCATGTGTTGCCATGTAAACATCCGGAACTTGTTGTTCTCAATGAACTTATTGAGTGGAGACAAGTCTAGAACGACTCTGGGTTAGTCCAAGTCTTTCTTGGGAACACAAAACAGCCTTCCCTGGAATTTTGATGGACTTCACTTTTCTCATTACCTTCTTCTTCAAGAGTTTTGAGGTATATTCTTCCAATAAGGGGGTGGAGTGTTGGAAGACTTTTGGAAAAGTTGGGTAGATTTTTGTTCCATTTCCAACCAAGTCCATTCATAATTTGGCTGTGGACCAGAGATCGAAGGTCCAACAATCCCGAATATGGAAAAAGTCTACCTCCTACCTGGAACCTCTCAATATTTAGAAGTTCCTGAGGACTTGTTTCCGTGACCGCGTCCTCCTCCCCCCTTGGGGGGTTTCTGGAGGATCCTCTTTTTGGGCCCTTACCTTTGTAGGGCCAAAAGGTGGTCAAGTGCCTTTCAAAGCCTGGATTAAACGCAGATGACTGGCTACTAGCTGTTGAGGGACCATCTGGAAGGTGGTTTGCGGCTAGGCTACCATTTGAGGCACCGTGGTCATGGTCACAGTTGGAAATTGTGCAGTTCTAATGACGATTTCCTCTTTGAGGATATGCCCCATTTTTGGAGCAGGTTCCCATTCTCCGTGGTGGTTATGGTAATGACCTCTTGGACTATTTCCTGTGGGAAAGGGTCTATGCACCAGATACATGATGAAATCGATTTTCTGGGTTCGTGTTTCACCGTTGATGCGGCAAACCGCCTGGTCTCTACCGGTCCTTTTTTGACCTGGAAAGAAACCTACAAGTCCATCACAAGGGTGGGGCATTACTAAAGACCTGCACACATTTCTTAAGTGGTTCTGACGAGATAGGGAGGCGATAAGCTTATCTTTCGTGTCCTGTTCCCTTCTCAAGGGATGGTTCTCATTCAACTGCTGACCTGCTATCTCCGGATCCAACTTCGAGACGGAGAACGTTGGATGTACTTCTTTCCGCTTCTCCTCGCAGGTGGGCATAGCTAGAGACCTTTCTCTAGGATTGGGCAGGGATTGCCCTCTTCGCCTGCTCTTCTAACACAGTCTAGGGCCTTCCCTGAAAGGGAGGAAGGCTCATGAGGAAGGAGCAATGACAGTTGGATGCTTGTTTACTGCTGAGACTTTAGAGTTATATCCAGCCCCTTTCTGGGTCTTGGTAACGATGGCTTAAGCCTTGTCATGATCGAGGAAAATGACTTCCTTCGGTTTAGCCTCTTCTCGGGATGTAGGTTCATCTCGTAGTCTCACGAAGCAATCTGGGTATGCTGAAGCTGGGTCAGAATTGAAGCTCTTCAAGGGGATCGGGGCCCCAACTTCTAGGAGATATAAAGCTTCCTATTCAATTTGGGCATGTGTTCCGTCTACTCCCAGGGGTTGGTTCGGAATAGTGAGGGAGGTCAGATATTTTAAGGGGCTTAGCAGAGCCCCTGGAAGCGCCAGGGCGTTTCCTTCTCTGAACCTCTCTTTTTTTTTCTTTGAGATCTTGCTTATTCTCCTCTCGTTCCCTCCGGAACAGTGTCAGTATCTGCTGGATCGACTCTAGGAGCGTTTCGTTCCTGCCGAACTGTCAAGCCAGTTGGGGAGTTGAGGTTGAAGGGGTTGACGGCATAAGTTAATATGCCGGCACAGTGAGGTGAAGTACCTCAGTCATCGTCGAAACGGATCCTTCTTCCTCCATGGGTGGTTGAACCACTCCTTATACAGGGCCTTCTTGCAGTAGGTCCTGTCTGGTGTCAATGGACGCCTATGGTATCCGGTCATGGTGGATGTCCACGCCTTGTAGTGCCTGTGAAGAATTTTCTTCACTCTTCTTCTTTTAATCGTATTTTTAGCTCTCTTCTACTAATACTATAGCTACCCCATAAACATTCTCTCCTACATCTAGTTTTCTTTAACGAAACATAGGGAGGACTAACCTAAACTTGTTGACAGTGGCGCACGCCATGCTCGTGACGTCACAGCGTAGATACGCACGTTAGAGGGCCTTAGTGTAACCACGGCGTATGTTGGTTCTTTCCTTAAGCTACGTGGGTCGAGATTAAATTTCTAAACTGCACATTTTATATAAATTCCAATACTGCTGAATTAATGCATCTTATATTTCTCAATACCAATTAAGGTTTGTTAATTTTAAGATGTATGCCCATCGTACCAGTCCATTGCTAATTAATCATTTAAAATATTATTTTTAGCAAGCCAGAATAGGTAGGATTGTTGTATATATAAACTCCCTTAGAGCAGCAAGATTTCTCTAAGTATTTAGTACAAAATCCTGCCTCCTCTGTACTCCCTGCAACAATATATTGCCCTGTCCTTAAGTCCCGATATGGCACCCCCAATGGATTACCGTGCGCATCAAGCTCTTCACCTGTCTGGAAAGGTGAAGCCAGGTGATCTCTTCGACCGTAGTGTCGGCCCCATTCTACGAGAAGCTGCCCTGGCTAGCTGACCCGCCTTGTCATTGAACCCGAGCACTTCTGGCTCACCCCCCCCCCCCTCTCTCCCAAAACTCGACTCACAAAAGGTTGCTGCCGGTCGGAGAGATTGAGAAGAAGAGGACCCTGATGTACCTAGTTACAGCTACAGTGAGAATTCTTGGGGTGAGCCAGGCAAGAGATTAGTGCGACAACCAGGTCAACAGCCACCACGGGCATAGGACTAATCTTTAAAGGAGTGCAGGTACTACATCAATGGCCATTTAGTTTTCCCCCATTTTTTATTAGCTTAGACTAATTTTAACTTGATAGGGAACCTGGCTAATTACACTATTCGGACTGTGTGCGGTGGGATTGTGTGTAAATATTTTTTCGTTATCATTTCTGGTTTGAGACTAGCATAGTCTCTGGGTCACGTGGGCCACGTGCCAGACCCCATTATGATTTTTGATTGTTGCAGACCACGTGTCTGACCCATCATTTCCATCATTTTGAATTACATTTTCATGATTCCATTTTGTCTTTGTTAAGATGTCCGTTTCTTTGATGTAAATTTGTGAAATAAATCAATATTAGATTAATTAAACCTCCTTAGTATTTTTGCTCCCTCATTTATTTTAATGTATGAAATGAATAGTTGATCACGGGACAAAATACCCCATATTTAAAGAGTAAGTCTATAGGTGGTAACAGCGAGGTACTTTGCATTAATATATTTGCTTCGAAGGTAAAGATCCTTATCTTTAAACTTTTAAACTACTTTACATCACTGCTCCCATTTTGGATTTTGTCTACCTTACATTAACGTAAAATAACTGTCCAGCATTTCATTGGGGTAGCTGGGACGGAGCCGGAACAGAGCCTGAGAATGAGATGACTATAGACCTGACAAAGCTAGAGTAGGCCATAAAATTACATATATATTCTACGTGTGGAGTACACCGGCCTCTGGACAGTAAATTCCCCCTTTTGTATTTGAGTGATGGTTAGTGAATTGTGACAGTAAAGTATTAGCAGGGTGTTTGTGCCCCGAGAGTAAGTGCTCCTATCCTCCCCTGTTGAACTTTGTGTAACTGTTATAAGGAGACTTTCCCGGACTAAGTTCCCACTCAAAACACGTAACATTAAAAAATTCTCCACACGAGTGGTCCTTCGAACCGGATCTTTTACCTTTGACTTATGAAGCATTAACGTAATTAATCAGCTTGATTAAGCATATAGTAACTCGCTATATCACTTACCCACACGCACACAGCCAGTTTGTCGAATGTGTAATGCCCAGACTTTAATTGGGAAGAGAAATTTGTAATTAACATGATCTTTTTGTATCGACCACGTGTTTAAGGAAAGAGCTACGTAACCAGGTTAATTTGTTGCTTGAATGTTCTCTACAGAAAGACTAGAATTTGTCGTAGGAACTTCGCTTTGTCTCGGATCCGTTCACCCACGTGTGGCGGAATCCATTTATACCAGAAAGTTCTAAGCTACTTGAACTAAGGTTTTTTGTTGTTCAGACGCCCGTGTTTACTGCTCAGCTAGAGCGCCGGTGTACTCGTTCTGTCAACTAATTTTGCTAGCTAAGCATCTAATTTGTAACATTTTGTACCTTGGTCTACCTTCCTTTGTGTCGTTTACCTTCCCTAACCAACATTAACTTTTCTAACTAACGTTTCCCGTATACCTAGCACATGTCCTTGTCCTAAAGAGCGAATTGGCGTAACATAATTTTAAGTCTTCTTACGAATAACGTAGAAACTTAATTTCACCAAGTCCGTTTCATTCCACGTGTTTGTTCCGAGATGGCGGATCTTGTTTACAGCCCAAACTAAGGGTTCGTAATTGTTTGCTACCGTAAGTAAATTACTGCTTGTAGTTAATTTAATTTCCTTTAGCGAGGAAATATTGTTTTTGTCCTTTAGCGAGGATATTTTTGTTTTACCTCCGCGTGAGGGAAATTTTATATTTGTTTAGCCTCCACGTGAGTGCTCTTTAAAGTCGCTGCCTTGTGCGCCAATCTACATTTTGAATAGTTCAGTGGTCGCCTTAGTGCGCCCGTAATTGTGAAATCGTCACAACAGAGTCAGCCTCGACCTGTTATTTTAACATTTAACTTGAATCTTTGCATTCATAAGCCCATGTGCTTTCTAATATGTTCTGCTTTAAAGTAAATTAATTAGTCATTATCGCCACGTGCGTATATAATTCATTTTAGCAAAGTCTTTCACGTCACGTGACCGAGCATCGTCTGCTTTGTTAGGCCCCAGTCACTTTGAATTTTAAAGTAATTTCGTGATTTACTTTTTTTTCATCATTTAACCATTTTTCTCCTATCATGAGTAAATTTAAATGTTTAATTATCAACCTTGTAAATTTGTAAAGTTTCATTTTTACATTCCTTTAAAATTCAGATTTATCCCTTGTTTTGTTTTACGAATCCGTTCATCAAACGTGGTCAATCCAAGATGGCGGACTTCATGTTTAACGTAAACAACCCTTCACCGCCTAAGGCGGAAACGCTTAGCCCAGAGGAGATTAACGCTAGGCTTAAGGAACAGGAGTTGACATTTACCTTTGTGTGTGAGGACGCAGACCTAGCACTTCATGCTCTTGCTTCTGTAGATTTTCCCAGCATGGGTCCAGAAGCCGTAAATCATTTTAAAACCCTTGTTGGTAAAGTAAGAGATGAACTTTTTAATTACAAGAATTTTTGGAGACGTCATTACGGCCATCCTATTGTCAAATTAAATTATCCAGTGCTTGCTGCCTGTTCGAGTAAAGTTGAAATTGCATTCAACAGCCTCATGGCTCATCCCAATTTAATAATCAATCCTAATCAGTCTTGTTCTTCAACGAAGACGACACCTTCAGTGACACGTCCCGTTGTAAATGTCATTAGCGATCCCCTAGTTGATCCTTTTAATGTCTTGGCAGTCAAGCACAATGTTCATAATTTTGTATCAACTCCCCATCTTCACATTTCATTACTATGTTGCCAACACGGCATACGATTAGTAATTTTGAGTCAGCCCCACCTGCTTTATCCTCATCTCCGAACCTTAAGCCACCCGCGTTTGATCACCCTCAACCCCCTTTGTCTTTGCCGCCGGTGACAGTCCGTCCCGGAGGAAATACCATTCATCGTCTTAACATAGACCCCCCAAGTGGTAGCACGAATACCACCCAACTTAACCGTGTGCGTGATGGCCAGCAGAGGCCTGTACCGGTAAATTCAATAATTAAAACTGTACCATCCAATGGACCAGTGCTCGCTTTGCCTGACTGTCCTATCTTTAAGCCCGTAACTTCCGCTCTAACCCGTGTTGACGCTAAAACATCCCCGTTAGGATTTGAAACCCGCCCTCAGAAAGAGCCGCGTGATCACAAGGTTAAGACCTTAGCAGTCAGAAATGAACCTTGTGCACTGACGGCGGATTTAGTGAAGGTCACAAAGGTAGACCTAGCACCGGAGCTTAGAGCCTGTTTACAAATAACTTTGCTTAAGGATAACGGTACATTGAACGCCATTCATTATTTTCATTCACTTTTGTATGGCACAACTGTAAGCCTTTATTATTTTTGCCAAGTCATTCAGCAGCACTTTTTCGGTCAATCCCATGCTTTAACTTTAAAACATAAATTTAATTCTTGCCTTGACAATTTGTCATTTTATTATAATCCCCCTGACATCCTTCAGCTCGTGCTGAATATAACTTTTCCTTTAATTGCTCCCCTTGCAAACGTTTCTGTTAAAGACGACATCCAAGACCCAAGCTGTCATAAATACGATGTCCCCATAGACCTAGTTCGTCTCGATTTATCATTCAGGCTAGTGTCAACCAAATTTTCACCTTTAAACGCCGAGAAGGAAGTAACTTTTCTCCTTTTGTCAGGCGATGAATACAAAGTTTTCATTACGCCAGTAATTTTCTTTGTAAAATCATTTCATGTAAAACGTTGGGTGTCAGACCGGGATTGGGACTCACCCCCATAATTTTTAATTTGTCATTTGGCCTAACTTGTTGCTGAAATCGACCGTAATTGGCTTACGTTTTGTTTGCTCTATCCGTACCCCTAGGGTGGGAAGAATTGAGTACTTTTAATCGTTCTGTTATTATTGCATCGTACGTTTAAAGTTAAAACTGATCATATGCTTAACTTAACGCTTCCGTGAAGCATTGCCTGCGTGGTTCAATACTCCCCAAATTCACGTGAAAGCATAACTTTTGACTCGATTGATTTCAGTTAACGTTAACAGCGATTTGTTAACTTTAAACGGACGTTGATTTGAAGAACAACTTCACTCATCATTCAGCCAGTAACCTTATCTCGCTCATACTAACAAGTAGTTGAATCACATTTGCCGGAACTAACCCCTCTCCCTTTTTTCTCCCCTTTATCCCCAGGGTGTGAAGAATTTTCTTCACTCTTCTTCTTTTAATCGTATTTTTAGCTCTCTTCTACTAATACTATAGCTACCCCATAAACATTCTCTCCTACATCTAGTTTTCTTTAACGAAACATAGGGAGGACTAACCTAAACTTGTTGACAGTGGCGCACGCCATGCTCGTGACGTCACAGCGTAGATACGCACGTTAGAGGGCCTTAGTGTAACCACGGCGTATGTTGGTTCTTTCCTTAAGCTACGTGGGTCGAGATTAAATTTCTAAACTGCACATTTTATATAAATTCCAATACTGCTGAATTAATGCATCTTATATTTCTCAATACCAATTAAGGTTTGTTAATTTTAAGATGTATGCCCATCGTACCAGTCCATTGCTAATTAATCATTTAAAATATTATTTTTAGCAAGCCAGAATAGGTAGGATTGTTGTATATATAAACTCCCTTAGAGCAGCAAGATTTCTCTAAGTATTTAGTACAAAATCCTGCCTCCTCTGCACTCCCTGCAACAATATATTGCCCTGTCCTTAAGTCCCGATATGGCACCCCCAATGGATTACCGTGCGCATCAAGCTCTTCACCTGTCTGGAAAGGTGAAGCCAGGTGATCTCTTCGACCGTAGTGTCGGCCCCATTCTACGAGAAGCTGCCCTGGCTAGCTGACCCGCCTGGTCATTGAACCCGAGCACTTCTGGCTCACCCCCCCCCCTCTCTCCCAAAACTCGACTCACAAAAGGTTGCTGCCGGTCGGAGAGATTGAGAAGAAGAGGACCCTGATGTACCTAGTTACAGCTACAGTGAGAATTCTTGGGGTGAGCCAGGCAAGAGATTAGTGCGACAACCAGGTCAACAGCCACCACGGGCATAGGACTAATCTTTAAAGGAGTGCAGGTACTACATCAATGGCCATTTAGTTTTCCCCCATTTTTTATTAGCTTAGACTAATTTTAACTTGATAGGGAACCTGGCTAATTACACTATTCGGACTGTGTGCGGTGGGATTGTGTGTAAATATTTTTTCGTTATCATTTCTGGTTTGAGACTAGCATAGTCTCTGGGTCACGTGGGCCACGTGCCAGACCCCATTATGATTTTTGATTGTTGCAGACCACGTGTCTGACCCATCATTTCCATCATTTTGAATTACATTTTCATGATTCCATTTTGTCTTTGTTAAGATGTCCGTTTCTTTGATGTAAATTTGTGAAATAAATCAATATTAGATTAATTAAACCTCCTTAGTATTTTTGCTCCCTCATTTATTTTAATGTATGAAATGAATAGTTGATCACGGGACAAAATACCCCATATTTAAAGAGTAAGTCTATAGGTGGTAACAGCGAGGTACTTTGCATTAATATATTTGCTTCGAAGGTAAAGATCCTTATCTTTAAACTTTTAAACTACTTTACATCACTGCTCCCATTTTGGATTTTGTCTACCTTACATTAACGTAAAATAACTGTCCAGCATTTCATTGGGGTAGCTGGGACGGAGCCGGAACAGAGCCTGAGAATGAGATGACTATAGACCTGACAAAGCTAGAGTAGGCCATAAAATTACATATATATTCTACGTGTGGAGTACTCCGGCCTCTGGACAGTAAATTCCCCCTTTTGTATTTGAGTGATGGTTAGTGAATTGTGACAGTAAAGTATTAGCAGGGTGTTTGTGCCCCGAGAGTAAGTGCTCCTATCCTCCCCTGTTGAACTTTGTGTAACTGTTATAAGGAGACTTTCCCGGACTAAGTTCCCACTCAAAACACGTAACATTAAAAAATTCTCCACAGTGCCTATTGATATCCGTGTCCACCGTCCATTGGATAGAGGGGGGCTGGACCTGTGCCTGAGGCACAAACTTATTCGACTGAGCCTTAGGGAACAATAGGCACTTCGAAATTTGTTAGGTAGGTAAGGTCCCTGAAAGTTCTTCTGGAAGCCTCATACTCACCTTTGCTGGGTTTCCCTTGCTGTATCCCTTGACTCCATAGTGTCCGCAATGTCTTTATAAATCCATCGGTCAGCAAGGTCAAGCGATTGCGGTTACCTTTTGGGTCCCAGAACCTCAGGGATCCAGATACAATGCGGCAGGGGCCTAAGGCCCGTACATCGTATGCCCACAAAAGTTCTTACTCTTGTGGTTGCAGAACACCCCTGCACACTTTGCCATCAGCTCCTCCTGTAAGGGAGAGAAGGGTGAATGAGTATTAGGTTGTTTATATTATTGAAATAATATATGTTAAAAATATGGGTTCCAGTACCTCAGGGATCCAAATACAATGCAGCGGGGAGCATGAGACCCGCACATCTTGTGGCCATAAAAGGTCCTACTTGTGTGGCTGCAGGACAGGTCTGCACAATTCACTTTGCCCTCCTCTTGTAAGGAAGGGAAGGGTGAAATGAGTATGGGGTAATTATCATACTGATAATTATACACATGTAGTAAATAGTAATCATTACTATTATAATCATAGCTTAGGATAGTAAGCTAGAAAGAAAATAGGAAAGACACATATCTGTGCTTCCTGTCCAGGCAATTGCTGTGACCTCCCTCAATATTAATGTTCTAAAGTTTCCTTATCAGGGAAATATAGAGTGGAATAGCTCTCGTACGTAGAGCTGGAGTCAGTGTATACTAGCACTAACTCTGCCACAAGTGAATATTAATACTGTAGGGTAAAGATTTTATGTTCTGATGATCTAGGATACATCAGAATGTTGAAGGAATATTTCACTTCAACATTTGCTTAGTGGTCTCAACAATAGACTGTGAAAGGACACACAGAATATGTTGGAAAATCATACTACTGTATATTATATACTGTAGTTTTCTAACTGCTGTATTTCTATACCGCAGGAATGCTGGGTACTGTATAGTCTTATACTGTAGTACAGCCGGCATGTTGCCAGCTAGGCTAGTACCTGGCGGCACTGGTCCAGCTAGCATGCTGCCGGCTAGGTTAGTACCTGGCGGCACTAGCCGATAGAGAGAGAGAAAGCATGGAGAGAAGGGCTACCGAATTATTATAGTTTAGTACAATAATAGGGGTTGTAGGGACTACTGTCTCTACTCCCTTCTTCCCAAAATGAGGATTCAAATGGAAGGGGAAAGAATGTATTCATTCTAGCTTTCATCCAGCCACAAAATCTGTTGCCGGCTGCGCTGCCGGTTACAGGGTTTGTGGATGGTAGTCCAAGAGAGGACTGAAGAATACTCAAAGTTATAATGGGTCTCCCACCGGCAGCCGTCATGGCCGGCACAACCTTTCCCGGAGCCTTGCTTCCATTAGGGAAAGGTCGAAGCGGCAATCTAGCCGCCTTTGTAGGAGCCCGGCCGGCATCGTAATCAGCCCGGCAAGCAGGGAGATTGTAGAATACCGGCCACAGATGTTGTGACAGCCAGGCTGTCACTAAAGGACAGAAGGGGAAGGGAAAGGGTCTTATATTTTGCATAGAAAGAAGGCGGCACGTCTGCCTCCCACTGTCAGCCGCAAAACAAGGAAACATAGTTTCCTATGCCGGCGCCGTCTTGGGCGATAGAAGAATAACGATTCCTCAGCCTAAGACATTGCCGGATATAAGACATGTCTTCTAGACCACAAGGGAGAAGGTGGCGGCAGCTGTACTACCACTTTCGGTTGTGGACTAGGGAAGCCGGGCTTCCTATGCCGGCAACTGTGAAACCGGCAGGGGAATGACTAATCCCCCATCGGTAGAGTTGCCGGCAGCAAGACTGAATACTCTGAGTTACTGTCGTAATTCAAAGCCGGGATACTCACTGGCAAAGAGGTACGACAGAAACACTATCCCAGTCAAGCCGGAGTACACTACTCTATGGCAAGACTAAGGAGAGGGTTGCCGCCTAATGGCGGCACTCAGAGGAAAGGAAGGGTTTATCCTTAATTCTCTAAAAGAGGCGAGTATCGAATTATGTTAGTAATTCTAGGACATGTACTATCTCCGATTGAATTTATAAAACGATACAAGAGGATGATCGGGGATAACGTTACTAACGTATACTAAAACGCATTAGGCTAGCCTAACTCGAGTCTGGGTCTCGGTTATGTTACGTTACTGAGGCCCTATCGTATACGATCGAAACGTTTAACCGAAGAGGAAATATTACATGTGTAATCTTATCTTCACGAGTATAATTTGCCTAAATAACTACAATTCATTAAAGCTAATTACCGGGGATGTCGTACTACTAACTAAATAAAGCATTTATGGCGTACGACAGCGATCCAAAATGGCCGTCTCCGGTGATGGCTCTGCTCCACTAAACACATCTAAATTATGTTAATTTAACTGTGAGAAGGGAGCCAAAAATTATACATAGGAAAGATTAAATACTCATTTTTCCAGAGGATGAAGAGGCTGGAGAATGCACAGTAATAATCCTTGAAATAGTAACAAAACTGAGAGCGGTTGGGAGATACACTGTGCTTAACTAGCTACTAGAAAAGGAATAGTTTGTCGGGGTGGTACCGGGAGGGGATCCACCGGGTAACCTTGATAACGGCTCCACTTCAAATTCGCCACTCTTACCCCTCAGAGCGAAAACGCTATTCGGGGTGAAGATTGCCATGTGTCGTATCAAAAAATACGTCCCCTAATATTATGCGATATCCTTAAGAGTTAATTTAAGGATACTCGCGCCCGGAGTTAGAATTCTGGAGACCTGTGGTCAATTCTCTGGGAATATCACTGTAGTCAAATATCCCTTAGAAAGCTGGCTAAAGGAACCTTCCATCAGGACGACATGGCTGAGCCCAAAAACATTCATGTATTATGTGACTTTCTGAGACCTTAGCCTATTTCATTTCATTGTTCTCCCTCACAAATTCTAGGTATCTAAAAGAGTGGCTACAACTTTGGGAGTGTGAATATTTCACAGCAAATAAGTTTAAAGTGAATAAAGAATTCAAGGCTTTAATAAAGGATCTTGAATCTTGTAGATACTGGGTACTTTCAGAACCCTTACGGAATGGTGTACAAGAACCACTAACTACCATTTGAGAAGTTAGGCTAGGGTTTGAAATAGGGCAGGTTAGGTTTGAAATATTACCCTTAATCTAAAACTTAATGGCCTTCTGAGCTTCCACAAAAGAATCTAATGACATTTAACTCTTAAAAAGCTTATGATTATCGAAAGTAACTCATTAGGCTGCAGCAAAGTCAAAGCCTAGAGTGACAATATTGCCATTATTTCTTCTATATATAAATAGCCTAGAATTATCCGGATTTCCCCTGAACTAAAAGTAAGTTTCTTTTAGCTTTGAACTTTAATCTGATCCTGAAACACACTCCTCACAAGATTCTCTATGTTAAAAAATTTTTCCCAGCATAAGATTAAAAAAGAATGCAAATCATGATCACCCAGTAACATTATGCACGATAGTGCAGAGATTGTTAGAAAATCTGAAGACATCTTCAAAACACTATAATACAGAAAGTATAAAAAACAGACAAAAAACCTGACATATGGAGCAAACATCGTTGTAGTCCCATGTTGTCTTTAAAACTGAAGAAGTGATACAACATTTCTATCATGTTATAGTTCTTAGACGCTGTTTCATTGCTTTACTAGAGACATTAGTGTACTGTATTTGAAAAACAAAAGAGAATTATAAAGTAATGTCGACATTCAGAGCTTCCAGAGATGAGAGCAATATGAACATCAAGGGAGGTTTATAGAAATCAATGAGTTGAAATAAAAAGTGACAGATCATTTAAAAAACTCTTAGCAGTAAGACAGCAGTTGTATGACACAAACTATGTAATAAGTCAAGTTTTCCCAGATGTATTTTTAAATAAGTGGAAAGGGAGATACTTATATCAAGTGTCTGAAGGTTGATGCTATTATAAATTAGTCTCAATGTAAAGCATAGGGTTTATGGTGATGTAAATCATATCAATATAATTTCCTATACTTGACCATAAAATAGGACAAAATAATTTGCTCACGAGGCTGGAATGAAATACACAGATTCCTACTCAAACATAAAAAAATTTTGAAGTGAAAATATACTGATCAAACCTGTATGCCTCTTACAACTCATACACCACATATGCTATCAATTATGAAAACTAGAAACTTTCAGCACCTTTAAATATTTGGGTATTGAGAAAATGAAGCTTCAGTTAATGAGGAATAAAAAAATAGAAACAATAACAGCATTCAAAAATAAAAATTAAATATATTGCTTACCGTGTCTCTTCTGGCTTCCACAATAACCATGACCATCAAATCAGTTTCGACATCAAAAGTCACCGATCGGTTTAAGGAAAGGTCAAAAGTAAGTTTGTTTTTCACAACCCGACCTGAACGAGAATACACAGCTTCTGGGGCCTGCAGCATATGGAACAAATGTTAATAAAATAGAACAGACAAGAAAAAAATAGAAGAGGAAAAGATTACAGTAATACAAATTTAAAATACTCTACAAGGTATTAAACTTCACTCGGATCCAAAATTTTTGGTGCTCCATTAATCTTGAAAAGGCTGTAACTAATATACAATGTGATGATCAACCTGTTAGATATCAATATGAGATACCGAACAAAGGCCAAATTACTAACTTAAAAATCTGAACTCTCATAAAAACTGGTCCTCGAAATTTTATTTTTTAAGAATAAAATTATTTACATTTTTTTTTCAATACAAACCAATTACTTCAAGTGCTCATTTTGTGTATCATGTACTGTTTTCACAGATAAATTCTCTAAAGGAAGATTATTATTACTATATTGTGGTAAACAAGTAGTGCATATATACAATGAAATCCACTAGGTCTGTTACCAAATTAATTCTTTATAGTCAACTACTCATGGCTTTTAAAGATCCAAATGATAATAGGGGATCAGATAATAAATATAATTTCAGCATATGCCCCCAGGTAGGTTGTCAAGAACAAGAAAAAGAATTATTTAGACAAGAGTTTGAGGCTGATATTAGAACAGTGAAAGAGGAAGAGAAGCTAATCCTAGGAGCAGATATAATTGGCAGAGTGGGGAAGAGAAGAGATGGATATGAGGAGGTACATGGGTTTGGAAAGAAATCAGGATAAGGAGTATAAATTAGCGATGGCTCAGAGTTTTGAATTGGCATGTATGAATACCTGATTTCAGAAGTTTGATAAGCATATCATAACATATGAAAGTGGAGTGGAAAGCCAAATAGATTACATATTGGTTAGAGAAGCAGACAAGAAAAATATGATGAACTGTAAAGTGATTTTTGGGGAAGCTTGTGTTAAACAACATAGACTGGTAGTGATGGATTTTAAAATGAGAGATAGAAAACCCAAGAAGAGAAAGGATATGTAGAATTCAGGTTTGGGACCTTAAAGGAGAAAAGTGTGAGCAATTTAGGAGGATTGTGAGAGAGATGACTGGACACAATAATAGGGTGGAAAACATCTGGTTGGGTCTGAAAGAAATATGTGTAGGAGAAACAGGAATTAGTGGTTAGAACCAGTGGATATAGTGTTTCGATAGGAGAAAAGTGCCAGATTCAGTTAAAACAAAATCAAAGGCATTCAAGGACTGGAAAGTACAACAGGCACAGAGAGAAGAGGAACAGCACAGAGAAGAGGAAAGAGATTCTAGGAGGAAAGTAGGTATAGCTATTAGAAGAGCAGTAGAGATATTAAATCAAAAGCTACGAACAAAGGAAGGAGAAAAGGTTATCTATAAGATTTCAAATTTGAGGAAAAGGCAAAGACAGGATTTGGGGCAACTGGTAGTCATCAGGGATAGAGATGGAAATATATTGCATAGGGATGATGACATTAAAAGGGGATGGATGGAATATTGTGAACAACTATTGAATATTGATAATGAAGAAGATGAGCTGGGAGAAGCACAAAGGGTGGAGGGGCCAGTGATGGAGATACGGAATGGAGAAATGAATCCGGCATTGAGTAAAATGAAGAATAGTAAAGCACCAGGCTCACCAGAGTTTCAAATTGAAATGGGCAAGATACTAGCTACAGAGGGGGAAGAATGGATGCTGTATTTATTGAGAGCAATATGGGAAGAGGAAATAATGCCTAAACACTGGGAGGAGAGCCTAATGGTATCTACATTTAAGCAGAAATGTGGCATCATGGAATGTGGTAACTACAGCTGAATTAAACTAACAGCATGGTTTGAAAGTTTTAGAGAGGATACTAGATGAGAGACTGAGAAAGATTGCAAAGATTGGTAAACAGCAGTAAGGATTCATGAGGGGGAGAGGGACTGTGGATGTCATTTTTATAGTAAGGCAGTTACAGGAAAAGAGACTAGAAGGAAACCAGAAGCTCTTCTGTGCTTTTGTAGACTTAGAGAAGGTTTAAGATAGAATACCAAGAAAAATGATGTTTTGGTGCTTGAGGAAGAGGAAAGTCCCGAAAAAGTTAGTTAGAATGGAAGAGATGATATACAAAAGAACAAGGACAAAAGTTATAACAGCTGTTGGTGAAACAGAAACCTTTGAAGTTAGTGTTGGATTACACCAGGAGTCAGCATTAAGCCCATTTTTATTTGTATTGGTCTTGGATGTGTTAAGTGAAGAGATAAGAAATGCAGAGTTGTGGGAGGTGCTATATGCAGATGATTTGGTGGTTACTACTGAAAATGTGGAAGAATTAGAGAAGGATGGTAGAGTAGCGAGAGACTTTGGAAAGGGGTGGCTTGAGGGTAAATGTGGATAAGACTGAAGCTATGGTGAGGAGTTAGGAAGGTTGGGACAGGATAGCTATATATGAAAGTAGAGGATCAGTTATAAAACAGGTAGAACAATTTAGATACTTAGGATCTACTATAAATCATAAATCATGAGGGAAGAAGTGAGACTTTAGATAAGAATAGGATAAAAGCAGCATGGGGAAAGTGGAGGGAATTAGCAGGAGTGGTACGTGATAAGAAAATGCCAATAAAGGTAAAAGTCAAGATCTACAGTATAGCACAGTAATAAGACCAGTGTTAATGTATAGATAAAAAACATAGGCTTTAAGATGAAAAGAGGAAGAAAAACTTGAGGGAACTGAGATGAGAATACTAAGGTGGATTATTGGAATATCACTGTTTGAAAGATTGGAAAGTGATGAAATAAGAAGAATGGCAAGTAAAGTAAAGATTACAGAGAAGATAAGAGTGTCCAAACTGAGATATTGTGAGCACATATTGAGGATGCAAGGTGAGGAGGGAGTGAGGAGGACTTGAGAGGAACCTGTTAGGGGGAAAAGATCAAGAGGGAGGCAGAGAATAAGATGGAGAGATAAGGTGAAGGATGATATGGAGAGAAGAGGTTTGGTGGATGAGGATGCCTTTGAAAGAAGGCACTGGAGAGGGTGCATCAGGCAACCAACCCCTTAATGTAGGGATAACGGTGGGGAAGAAGATTGATAGCGAGAATGTAGGACAGGAAGTACGAGATATTTTCACAAGTAATTGGTTTTTACAGCCTTCTTTTTTGACAAAATACATTCTTAAATAACATACCCATTACTTTTAGCTGCCAAATCATAATCAATTAAAGTGGGCGATATATGAGGTGTCAAGTTCCCAAACTGATAATTGAGAGATCTGGAACAGGGCTGGAGCATTAGATAAAAGGTATCAAGAAAATTCATTATACTGTACCATGTTTCTTTCAGACAAGTCCTTGAAAGGACAGTAAGATAAGTTGTGAGTGAGGTGTTTTGAGTAAGTGTGCATATGAATGGTGACATAACTTAGCCGTTTCAAGTGACTTAAACAATGTTTTTCCATGTTGGAGCCCTTAGGCTTATAGCATCCTGCTTTTCCCACTACGGTTATAGCTTGGCTAATATTATTATTATTATTATTATTATTATTATTATTATTATTATTATTATTATCATCATCATCATCATAATAATAATAATAATAATAATAATAATAATAATAATAATAATGCAGTAACACTAAAGTCTGTATTATTAGGAGGCCACAATAGAAAAATGAAAGGAAGCATTTTAGCTATGTGACTCAGGTAAGTCATCTAAATCCGCGGTTTCCAACAGGTAGTCCGTGGAAATTTTTTGATGGTCTGCAGAAAAATTGAGACATCATTTAAATTTGTATATTTTCAAAATCCTTTTCATGCAACCCTGAAACAAATTGCACAGAAGACAGAGAGACCAGTGTTGCCAATTTAGCATTTTAGGGTGATTTAGCTTTTAAAATTTGAATCTAACATTTAGCAGAAAAGACAACCATTAAATAATTAATGGCATTATATCAAATTACTACCAGTTTCAGTAGCCTTCCCTCAGTCATTTGAAACTACAGTAGTTTCATACGAATCCCCGCTAGTTTGAAATTACCCTACTGTCACGCTTTTAGCTAAGGACCAGGAAGGATATGGAAACTCTCTCTAACTAGAAGCAGTTCGCTGGTGTTCTTCATTTTATTTCCGGATGGATATGACTTCTTTTTCAAATTCAGGCGTCCACCAGAGTTGTTGCAGTTGTCGTGGATGACAAAAGACAGATGCTTTCTCCTGAAATTTTCTTTTTTTCCTTTGTTGTTTCCTACATTCTCACAAAACGTATTTGACACCAAAAACTCTTTCACTTCCTTCATTTCATTGGAGAACATCACTGCAATCAATAGTTGAGTAATTTCAAACTAGGTTCATTTGACTAAGGAGTCATTTCAAACTCGTGAGGAGTTTAAAATGACTGGGCGAAGTCTTCTGAAACGGGGGAGTTATTTGAACCGGTTACACCAGCTTCAGTGAAAGAGAGCGTGTTTAGTTGCTGCAGGACCAAAAAGTCCATCACTAATTTTGGTAAATGTGGATATCAGGCCCAGTTCCTATTCTTATTGTAATTCTAGTGTTTTTCTATAGATTTGTGTTGATAGTTTAACAAATCTGTACCTGTATAATTTATAAGTGAGACGTATCAAACCCGATGCACAACTGTTGCTACAAATCATCAAATCTTTTTTTCAGATTCAAATAAAATAGGATGTAATAGACCCATAATGAGTGAGAAAAGGCAAGCATATATTTTGCATTTCTTTAGCAAAAACAAAAGGTGGATTAACTAATGTTAATATTAATACTCCACTTAAGTGTGAGCTGATCAGTGAATCGGAGCATCCACAGTCCTTGTCAGGCACCATCAGAAAGAACATATGAACTGGAGGCGAAAAGGAAAAACTCAAAGTATCAAGAAAATATGATTTGAACTACAGTACTTGAAATTTGGATTTATTCAAGAACCTGGTAGTGAGGTGGACCCCCGGCCTCTTTGTATTGTGTATTCCGAGAGCTTATCTAATGATGCCATGAAACCTTCAAAACTTGAAAGACACTTTCAACCAAAGCACCCAGATTTAGCCAAGAAACCACTTGAATATTTTCAAAGAATGCATGAAAATATGCAAATGCAAGCAGGTGCTTTAAAAAAAATGGTTGTTGAAGATAAGGTATTATTAAAGGTTTCCTATTTAATAGCACTTCAAATAGCCAAAAATGAAAAGCCATATATGATTGGAGAAGAATTAATAAGCCCTTGCATGTTACAAGCCTGTGAGTAGGTTTTGGCAAAACAGGCTGTACAGAAACTGAAAGTAATTCCTATGTCTGTTAACACTGATAAGTTCAGAATTCAATATATGGCTGAAGATATGGGAAATAAAGTTATAGAAATGGTAAAAAAGTCACCATTTTATTCAATTCAGCTTGACGAATCAACGAACTTAAGTAACAAGGCACTTCTACTATGTTTTGTGAGGGTTGAGTATGAAGGGAAATTACAGGAAGAAGTATTTTGTTTGCTCAACTTACCCGGTAAAACAACAAGCTCTAAGATTTTTAAAACACTTGATAGTTATTTCATGGAACAAGGAATTGAATGTAAAAAATGTCTTGGGATATGAACAGATGGGCCGCAAATATGACTGGACATCGTTCAGGAATTGTTGCAAAGGTGAAAAATATTGGTCACCCAGACATTCTATCTACCCACTGCATTATACATTGTGAACAACTTGTAGTGAAAATAATGTCCCCAGAACTACACAAAGTATTATCAGATGTTATTAAAATTATAAATGAAATTTGACTCAAAGCGCTCAATTCTCAAATATTTAAAGCACTAGGTGAAGAAATAGGTTCTCAGTATACTCACTTCCTTCACACTAACGTAAGATGGCTTTCGAGGGGTAAAATACTAACCACACTGTTTGTACTCCGTGAAGAAATCAAATTATTTTTTCAGCAGCAAAATAATATGCAAAATTTCAAGAACTTTTGTCCGACAATGAGTGGTTAGCCAAGCTTGCATACCTGGCAGATATTTTTTCCTGTTAATTGAACTAAACATATCCTTGCAAGGACATCTTAAGGATGTGTTCACACTGCGAGGTAAAATAGATGCTTTACAAAAGAAAATATCAATGTGGCAAACACGGTTGTCTGACGAAGATCTGCAAATGTTTTCAAATTTTGATGAATATATGGGAGAGAAGGATGTTAACCAACTAGTGATATCCATTGTTCAATAGCACTTAGAAGTCAATGACAGAATTTTTTGTGAAGATGACCTCAGACATGTCAATATGTGGATAATAGATCCATTTGCTAAGGAAAAGATACCAATATTCAGGCATGAGATGTCAAGTCTTCTTCAGAAACTATTACCAGAGACGTACCTCTTCACTGACATCTCTGAAAGAAGATGGCACACCTTCCCTGGTAGACCGTGGCACAGAACCATTATTATGCAGAAATCTATGCAGAAATTGCAAAAAGCTTTTCACTTGGAAGAGAAGCTGGATAAACTTCACAAAATGGGGGTACTTCAGACAATGCAACTGACAGGAAAGGTTAGTCCAAAGGTAGCTCTCTAGAAGTGCTAACAGACCAGGAACCATTAGGCATGTGGCCATATGTGAGCAACCTGGGTTATCCTGAGGCCTGGCAAGCTCAACACTCAATAGATCAGCAAGTGAAACGGGCTGAACGGAGGAAAGGTAGGAGTCTAGGAGATCCCATGAGTGTTGGAAGACATCCTTGAACACTAACCATGGGTCTGAATGTCCAACCTTACAAACTTGCCTCTGGTGACTGAACCTGTTCTGCTGGTACATTCCTCTTGCCAAAAATGTACTTGGTTGACAGTTCTAAGATGTTGGTACACTGACCTGAAGTGCCTCTAGTCAACTTGTAAAGAGGGGAGGTAAGACTGTGGCCCTTACTTGTTGATGTAGACTACTATGCTGATGTTGTCCTTCAATAACACCACTGAGAGCCTCTCAAAAGTCTTGGAAAGCTTGGAGGCAGAAATGCTGCTTGCAATTCCAGGATGTTGAAGTGCAGAAGTACTTTCACTGACCACACACAGACAACCAGGTCACCAAGGTGTGCACCCTATCCCTCCTTTGACGCACCTGAGAACAGTTGCAAGTCCAGAAGTGGTGAGTTGGGTGGGACATCCCTGGTGAAGTTTTCCTCGTCCAGGTGCCAGGAAGATCAGAGAGTGACTCCAGTCTTACTGGAATAGGATGATTCAGGGAATCTCTGGAGGCTAGCCAATAATACTTGAAATATCATAGAAGGGATCTCTAGTGGAGGTGCTTGTGTGAAATGAGCTCTTCCAGTGAGAAAGGTGGCTGAAAGACACTACAGCAATGAGCTGGAGACAGCTTCAGAACACTATCGGACTGCGAGATGGACCTAAAGAAACCTGGGTACCTTCATACTTCACAAGACTACAATATGTCTACTTTCTTCCAGCAAAAAATATGCATTCTGACCAAAAGACAGACCCTGCAATGTAATCAGGGACTGATGCTGAACTATGCCAGCAGTCATCAGGGAGGAAAGGATCTCCAGCATCGATCAAGGGAGAGACAGTAGTACCCAATACTCTTCCCTTTGATGACTGAGGTGGAGAGAGAGCAGTGACCCAGGCAAGGGGTAGAGGTTTGTGCATGTGATCTAGAAAGTTGCCATCTTCTCAGATCATGATACGCAAAACTCCATTCAGAGATGGAACAGCAGTTCTTCATTCAGGTAGGAAATGTGAAGGTGAGCATCTCAGCAATGCAATAAAAATTGAAGGGCAATCCCTCAAAAGTCTGATATGAAATGCTTGCAAGCTCAGACAAAAAAAAAATAAAATAAACCGGGTAGTCAGACGAGACCTGGTGAAGCCCAATGCATATACATACTTATTTATTTCAATATTGTTACTGTTCTCAAAATATTTCATTTTTTCTTATTTCCTTTCCTCACTGGGCTATTTTCCCCGTTGGAGCCCCTGGGCTTATAGCTTCCTGGTTTTCCAATTAGGGTTGTAGCTTAGCAAGTAATAATAATAATAATAATAATAATAATAATAATAATAATAATAATAATAATAATAATACTGCTTGTTCTCCTTCAGAGTTTTCATCTTGGTTAGGTATTTATAAAAATACTTTAACTAATGTTAGGGAGCATTTCAGGAAAAAAAAAATAGCACTAAAAGGAATGGATAGTTATAAAACTATTATATCATACCTGATGAACTAGATACTTTAAAAATCTACTAACTGGATAAGAAGATCATACTGAAATTTTGGATTACCTTTTTCAGCAAACATGTGTATGATATCTCTAATTTGATGTGGGTGAAATTAAGTCATAATAAATGTTTAACTGTTTATGTCAACTTGTATTCTTAAACCCAGGTACTAATTAATGAAAAATTCACAAGTTAAAAGGTTAAGGGCAGGGAGTTAGTGGCAAAAAGGCATTCTGCCTTGATGAAGAGCTGGCTCTTTCTATTCTATGGTCCTGCAATTGAAATGTCAACCATAAGTTATATAATATGCAATAATATAAAATTCTGCAGGTGTACATTAACCCTTTTACCCCCAAAGGACGCACTGGTACGTTTCACAAAAGCCATCCCTTTACCCTCATGGACGTACCGGTACGTCCTTGCAAAAAAATGCTATAAAAATTTTTTTTTTCATATTTTTGATAACTTTTTGAGAAAATTCAGGATTTTCCAAGAGAATGAGACCAACCTGACCTCTCTATGACAAAAATATGTTATTTTCATTAGTAAAATAAATTTTTGAATATACTTACCCGGTGATCATATAGCTGTCAGCTCTGCTGTCCGACAGAAAAACCTAAGGACAAAATAAGCCAGCGATCGCTATACAGGTGGGGGTGTACACCAACTGCGCCATCTGTCGAGCAGGTACTCAAGTACTCCATGTCAACACAGAACCAATTTTCTCCTCGGCCCACTGGGTCTCTATTGGGGAGGAAGGGAGGGCCCTTTAATATATGATCACCGGGTAAGTATATTCAAAAATTTATTTTACTAATGAAAATAACATTTTTCAATATTAAACTTAGCCGGTGATCATATAGCTGATTCACACCCAGGGGGGTGGGTAGAGACCAGCATTACATGTTGACATTATTATGAGCTAAGTATTTTGTATTTCATTTTAGCAGTTATTCAAAATAACAAACATAAAATAAATAAGTACCTGGTAAGGAAGTCGACTTGAACAATTACTCTGCCTTTTTAAGTACAGTACGTCTTCCTTACTGAGCCTCGCGATCCTCATAGGATGCTGAGCGACTCCTAGGAGCTGAAGTATGAAGGGTTGCAACCCATACAACAGGACCTCATCAAAACCTCTAATCTAGGCGCTTCTCAAGAAATGACTTTGACCACCCGCCAAATCAAGTAGGATGCGAAAGGCTTCTTAGCCTTCCGGACAACCCAAAAACAATAATAAAACATTTCAAGAGAAAGATTAAAAAAGGTTATGGAATTAGGGAATTGTAGTGGTTGAGCCCTCACCCACTACTGCACTCGTTGCTACGAATGGTCCCAGAGTGTAGCAGTTCTCGTAAAGAGACTGGACATTCTTAAGATAAAAAGACGCGAACACTGATTTGCTTTTCCAATAGGTTGCGTCGAAAATACTTTGCAGAGATCTAATTTGTTTAAAGGCCACGGAAGTTGCGACAGCTCTAACTTCGTGTGTCCTTACCTTCAGCAAAGCTTGGTCTTCCTCATTCAGATGGGAATGAGCTTCTCGTATTAACAGTCTGATAAAATAGGATAAAGCATTCTTTGACATAGGCAAAGATGGATTCTTAACTGAACACCATAAAGCTTCAGACGGGCCTCGTAAAGGTTTTTAAATAGAACTTAAGAGCTCTTACAGGACATAAGACTCTTTCTAGTTCATTTCCAACCATACGATAAGTTTGGAATATCGAACGATATTGGTCAAGGCCGAGAAGGCAGCTCGTGTTTGGCTAGAAAACCAAGTTGTAGAACATGTAGCCGTTTCGGATGAGAATCCGATGTTCTTGCTGAAGGTATGAATCTCACTGACTCTTTTAGCTGTGGCTAAGCATATCAGGAAAAGAGTCTTTAAGGTGAGATCTTTCAGGGAGGCTGATTGTAGCGGTTCGAACCTGTCTGACATAAGGAATCTTAGTACCACGTCTAAATTCCAACCAGGTGTAACCAAACGACGCTCCTTCGTGGTCTCAAAAGACTTAAGGAGGTCCTGTAGATCTTTATTGTTGGAAAGATCTAAGCCTCTGTGACGGAAGACTGATGCCAACATGCTTCTGTAACCCTTGATAGTGGGAGCTGAAAGAGATCGTTCTTTCCTCAGATATAAGAGAAAGTCAGCTATTTGAGTTACAGAGGTACTGGTCGAGGATACGGATACTGACTTGCACCAGTTTCGGAAGATTTCCCACTTCGATTGGTAGACTCTAAGGGTGGATGTTCTCCTTGCTCTAGCAATCGCTCTGGTTGCCTCCTTCGAAAAGCCTCTAGCTCTCGAGAGTCTTTCGATAGTCTGAAGGCAGTCAGACGAAGAGCGTGGAGGCCTTGGTGTACCTTCTTTACGCGTGGCTGACGTAGAAGGTCCACCCTTAGGGGAAGTGTTCTGGGAACGTCTACTAGCCATCGAAGTACCTCGGTGAGCCATTCTCTCGCGGGCCAGAGGGAAGCAACTAGCGTCAACCTTGTCCCTTCGTGAGAGGCGAACTTCTGCAGTACCTTGTTGACAATCTTGAACGGAGGGAATGCATATAGATCTAGATGTGACCAATCTAGTAGAAAGGCATCTATATGAACTGCTGCTGGGTCCGGGATTGGTGAGCAAAATATTGGGAGCCTCTTGGTCATCGAGGTTGCGAAGAGATCTATGGTTGGCTGGCCCCAGGTGGCCCAAAGTCTCTTGCATACATCCTTGTGGAGGGTCCATTCTGTTGGAATTATTTGTCCCTTCTGACTGAGACAATCTGCCATGACATTCAAGTTGCCTTGGATGAACCTCGTTACTAGTGAAATGTCTAGACCTTTTGACCAGGTGAGGAGGTCCCTTGCAATCTCGTACCATGTCAGAGAGTAGGTCCCTCCTTGCTTGGAGATGTACGCCAAAGCCGTGGTGTTGTCCGAGTTCACCTCCACCACTTTGCCTTGAAGGAGAGACCTGAAGCTTTTCCAGGTCAGACGTACTGCCAGTAGCTTCTTGCAGTTGAAATGCATTGTCCTTTGACTCGAGTTCCATAATCCCGAGCATTCCCTACCGTCTAATGTCGCACCCCAGCCTACGTCCGATGCGTCCGAGAAGAGAACGTGGTTGGGAGTCTGAACAGTCAGGGGAAGACCCTCTCTAAGGTTGATATAGTCCTTTCACCAAGTCAGACCAGACTTTATCTTTCCGGAAACCGGGATCGAGACCGCTTCTAGCGTCTTGTCCTTTTTCCAGTGAAAAGCTAGATGGTATAGAAGAGGACGGAGGTGTAGTCTTCCTAGTGACACAAATTGATCCACGGATGACAGTGTCCCTACCAGACTCATCCACAGCCTGACTGGGCAGCGTTCCTTCTTCAGCATCTTCTGGATGGATAGCAGGGCTGGGGGTTGATCGTCTTGTTCAGCAACGTCCTCATCAGAGGGTTCCTCATCCGAAACTGATGAGGAAACGGCAACGGAGTGGGCAACGTCTGACTCGCTGAATCCGGTCGCACTGGTGGATGCGTGACGGAGCCGGACGCAATATCATGGCACTGCTGCACAGTCTGTGAACTGTCAACAACCATGGGTGCGCGAGGAAGTACAGCGTCAACCCGAAACTGTCTAGACTGTCTGGGTTGTGCAGTCAACACCCTACCGGGTTGCTGAGGTTGACGCACTGCGTCACAACAAGTCACCTCGGTTGTTGAACGTCTTCCTAGTGACACACTGAACGTCAACAACCACCTCCGAGCGTCGCTTAACGTCAACGTGCGACTGGCAACCCACACTGGGTCGCATCGGTGGAGGAACCACCTCAACTGGCAGACGCGAGTAGGATACCTCAGCGTCAACAGGGCGCACAACCAACCGGTTGGAAGGTTGTTGGCCAGAAGGTTCTTCTCCGTATTTAAGTCCTCTATCAAGGACACAAGCTTGGACTGCATGTCTTGCAGCAAAGCCCATTTAGGGTCTACGGGAGCAGGTGTGGCAACAGACGGGGTTAGCGACTGAGGCGGAACCATTTACCATCCCTGGAAGCCTTGTTATGTGTGACATAATAGTACAGCAAAACTTCAAAGGCTCGACAAAAGTTGAGAAGTTGACCTGTAAACAACTTGGAGCGTCTCCTGGCTAGGCGCCAGGGCGAGTCTACCAGAATTGAGAAGTCTATCTGGGCAGAGGCATGAACTCCCAAGCCGAGAACTTCTCTCGTGTCCTATCAGACTCTCGCTCTATAAGCCAGTTTAAAAGAAGGGAAATCAAAGGCTGTATCCCTAAAACTCCTCCTGGTGCAAAAACCAGTCGCCTAGCCAACGTAACGCTCTCTAGGAGAGCGAGAGAGCACTAGCTTAACAACAACGGCTTCGAAGTAGCTAGGCCTAGAGTAAGTTCTGACGTTAGGCGAACGAGGAGCAGCAGTTACAAGATCCGGACGAAGATCCTTAAAAAATCATCATGATTTAATTAAAGTCCATAGGAGGCTAAGCAGCTTAAGGCTCCTCTCCAAATGACAAAGTCCTCAAAGGAATATCAGTAGGAGGGAGAACAGCACTTTCTCATCTACAGGAACCTTGTCCGAGAAAAGCTAGGTTATCTCAGTGAGGGTCTCACTGGTGCATTAGCAGCAGACCAGAAGGCAACGTTATGTAACTGCTTGACAGTCTGTGAACTGTCAAAAACTGAACTGTCAACCACAACAGGTGCGTGAGGACATACAGCACTGGTGCATTAGTAGCAGACCAGAAGGCAACGTCATGTAACTGCTTGACAGTCTGTGAACTGTCAACAACTGAACTGTCAACCACAACAGGTGCGTGAGGACATACAGGGTTCACTCGAGACTGCTTTGACTGTCTATACTGAGCAGTCAAAACAACTCTAGAATGCGGAGGTTGACGCACCGCGTCAAAACAAAACAACTTAGGTTGTTGTTGTAACTCGCGAACGTCAACGGAGGGTTCCGTGCGTCTGTGAACGTCAACGTGCGGCTGGCAGGGTACACTGCGCATGGGTGGTGGAACTCTCACAGCCGGAGTGCAGGAGCAGGTAGCGTCAGCGTCTACTGTACGCACAACCGTGGTTGGTTGTAGGCTAACGGGTGCAGCGTCAACCTTCTCCGCACGATACTCCTGCATAAAAGATGCTAACTGTGTCTGCATAGACTGTAGCAAAGACCACTTAGGGTCTACAGCAGCAGGTGCGGCAACAGACGGTGTTACTGCCTGTTGCGGTACCGCTTTGCCTCTCTTAGGAGGTGAGCAGTCGTCGGAAGACTGCAGCGAATCCGAACTGACCCAGTGGCTACAACTGGGCCGTTGGACTTGCGCGGAAGGGACTGACTTGCGCTTAATAAGCTGCGAGACCTTGGTCCATGGTTTCTTACGAGAAACCTCTTCCGCAGACGAGAAGTAAATGGGCTCTCTCGTCTTTGTGTGGGTGGGGCGATCTTGGGTAGATACGCCCGAAACCACGGAGGGAAACGTCTGTTCGTTGATCAAGGCCTGACGAACCCATAAGTCGTTCGACATTACTTCTCCCCTGGGCTTGGGAGCTTGCAAGAGGTCCCGGACTAGGTGAACGACAGGCACGAACAGACGAACCCTCGGACGCAACACTGTAACACTTTGCGCATATCACTTTATCACTTCGATTTTCTGTTTTGCACTTATTTCACTGAAATCGAAACTTTTACTGATTTCTACCTGAAACACGCAATTCTACCCTTCATTAAAAGGTAGTAATTGCGAAAACAGTCGTATAATGCAGCTCATTAATACTAGCAAAAACAGAAAACATATATAAAGATAAAGAATTCAGTGGCTGGGAAAGAGACTAAACACTAGTTCAAATAAACTACGTTTACAATCTCTCACCGCACATAGCCTGGGGACAAGAATAAAACCCTAGAAACGTTTTACCTTCTTCCCCGTACAGCGACTAGGGAGGAGAGTAACACGAGAACAACGTTACCCGCTTGAACGGAACGTTTTTTTCTCCACTCTCTCCCTCCGTCTCTATCTCTCTCTCTCTTTCTCTCTTGATTTCGCACCTGAGAGAAGAGCCCAATTATATATCGTCAAAACATGTTATTTGGCTAAAGGAAAAAAACTGAAAGGTTTTCCAAATAAAAAGTTCCTTTAATTTAGAATTTAAACCATTTAAGCCAAGAAAGAATGAACGAAACGTCAGAATCGATTTACTCTTACTGCAAAGTGAAACCGTGATACACTCTCTCTCTATCATAACGATAGAGCGCATGTTGAACGTCCTGAACGTCAACAACTGCGTAGTCTAAAAAACTAAACGTTAGTTCATCTTTGAAAACAGTACGAGACTGTCAAAGAAATTCTTTCATAAAACATTAAATTTAAAAAGTTTTAAATTCTTTAAAGGCTAAATACGATATAACGGGCTCAACGTTGATTAACTTCGGTTCCAAGTTAGGACCGCCTACTATCAGGAAAGGTCGCATATAAACAAAACATAAAAATTTATTTTTATATGTTTATAATAAATGGAAAGTTAATCGAAGAGGCCTAATAAAGGCGGAGAGATATAAAATATATAGATCTATAACGTGTTAAGCAAAATTACTAAAAACCTAAACACACTTCCGTCTAAGGGAAGGGTCGGCCATTTAAAAGTGAAAGAGAGTCCATACTCTCTTTGTCACCATAATTAAATCTATCCAAAACGAGTTCAAGTTTTGAGATGAAGATAAAACCCCTGCATAGCGAAAGCTCAAAACTAGAATAGTGTACTTCACCAAATAGTTGTGAAAACAAATCCAGTTAGTAACAGCGTATTTAGTAGGTCTTGCCAGTGGCACGACAGAGAGAAAATTGGTTCTGTGTTGACATGGAGTACTTGAGTACCTGCTCGACAGATGGCGCAGTTGATGTACACCCCCACCTGTATAGCGATCGCTGGCGTATTTTGTCCTTAGGTTTTTCTGTCGGGCAGCAGAGCTGACAGCTATATGATCACCGGCTAAGTTTAATATTGAAAATAAGCCTGTTAGAGCAATTTAAAAAAAGTATACGGCAAAATGTGATGGGATAAAAATAACCCCTTGGGGGTTAAGGGTTGGACATTTCCAAATAGCCCAGGGGTAAAAGGGTTAATAACAGTATAACTCTACAAAGTTGCAGTATACTCTAACAAATGGATACAAAATGCTTACGGTTTCAGATTCTGGTTCTGTTGCTGGGTAGGTAAAAACCTCAACCAATCTTCTAGGTCCTTCTAACTTTCTGGGATCTTCATTATCTCTAATTTCCAACACCCTGAAAAATACATAAATTGAAATTTACCTATCATCAACTGGAATATTTAATACTAAGTCTTGAGATTGAAATGACAAGAGGACAAAATAATGAAACATCATAAATCTAAGTTTTCTTCATAAATTGCCCTGTTCTAACAAATATGAATTTATAATAACTACAAGGTACTATATACAAAAGAACATAAGGAAGTACATATTAGAGAAAAATATATTAATTTCACTAGAATAAGGAATCAATCACAGACATATCATTTCTCTACAGCAATAAATATCAGTATCAATTTCAAAATTATAAATAATCCTTTAAGTACAATATGCATTACATAATTTTTCATAAAACAAATACAAAAATTACATAAAACAAAATTCTAAGAATAACATTTCATATTCCTATACTCACCTGATGTTCATATTGCTTCTTCTCCGGTAGCCCTATTTAACTGACACTTACCAGTAACATTTAAAGATTTACTAATTTTCTTTCACCTCAATAATCACGTGATGAGAAGCTCAAGTTGCACGTCAGGTAGTCTACTCTTGAATTTCGAAGTTGACTTTATCCCTCCTCTTGAGAACCTGAAGAGCACCCCTAACATAGATCTGTGGGCTCACTGCTCCTAACATATAGTCCCCTGGGACCGAGCCAGAGGCATATACAGTATACGGAATTAGCTATAGCAGACACACTTGATGAGAGAACGAAAGAAGTGAAAGACTTCTTCAGTGTCTTGTTGGATGTTGCCAAGATAGATCCCAGAGAAGGCTTAGCTTTCTTCCTCCCTTCAAGGTACGTATATGGCTGCAACAGCACGGGAGGCCATGACATACACTCAGCACACCGAAATGATTGTGAACAATCATGTACCCTACAACAAGCACAGAGAATGTGTGGATCTACAGTCGGTTTAGCCCATAAGCTGGTTCAATGTTCACCCTTTCCCCATCAATAGGAATTTATTGTATCATTTCCATAATTCACAAGCATAGCCGGAATTCCCTTTTTGCAAGAAAAAAAATGAAAACATTTGGCGTGGCTGAAGAATAAAAGTCCATCCGACGGATAGAGGGGAGGGGCTACTCGCCCGCGCTCATCACCTGTTGTTAACTACCTCGCTAACAAATTCAACAGAAGTTCTAGCTCTGGTGATGACATGTTCCAATTTATAACTACTACTGAAATAAGATAATACAAAAAAAAACTGGTAAGTCTAATGTACATTGAGTTGATTTTTACTGTACCTTTTATTGTGTTATCCTTCTGTCTTTTTTTTTAAATTGAGCCTTCAAAATAATCAAATCTATTCTTGTTAGTTCTCATTTCATGTGTTAAGCTCTAAGTATTTTCAACTACGTAATACTGCCTTTTTCAATAATGTTGCAGTAACTACCCTCATATCAAGATTATCCATGCAGATATGCAAATAGAAATTAAGCTTAGTTGCAAATGAACTGAAATAGAATTCATTTAATTCTATTTGCAATTGATTAACAATATTGTGTGGCAGGGTTATTTATTTCTAGTGTTTATTTAATGGAATAGCTTCATACACTAGTATTTTTACCAATCCATCTTTACAAAAGTTCCATAAATTCCCAATGAAAAAACTACTAATTAGGTTTCAATTGATTTCCATACTTATGCCTGGATTGAATATGTAGGACTATATGATTCAAAGAAATGTATAGTGTACCTATACTATATAAATCACATCCTATAATTTGCATCTGTCGAATGTTAACCATCAAAAACACACTATTATCATTAGGACGGAACTCGGACCTAAAAATAACGCTAACTATTGAAAAGTAACCAAAATTAAATAACTCGTAAGTTATCATACACCCGTAGGGGGAGAGGTGAGGGAGGGAGAACCCGTTGAACGCACAAAACGGAAAACGGGAAATCCGCTCACCCACCTGAGATAAGAAAGAAAACGAGAGAAAGGGGTAACTCGTGACTGCGAACAGAAAACGGGAACCCCAAGCTCTCGCTCTCTTGGACACAAAATCAGGACTAATAAGCACACAACACTATTATAAACGTATAAAATAAAATTGTACATCAAGATAAGACTACGAACGAAGAATAGCGTCTGCTAAAACCCAAATTAAATAGAAAAGTCGAGTGACGAACGCCCCTGTGGGGCGGGTACTAAACAATAACAAAGCTAGAACGCTAATCTTGTTCGTAGGCTGGACTTGCTAGCAAAAAGTACCATGAGCATAATAACGATAAAAATAATAACGGTTCAAAAGGCATAAGGCCAGGGACTTAACCAAGAACCTAAGTGACAGAGTACTAAACGGGCAGAGTAAGATGAATTCCCCAAGATAAGAGAACAAACAATGGCCGCCGTGGAAGGGCCAGAGGGTAATGATAAAACAGACTATAATGGATATAAAACAAAAGCCCGGTACTACAAAAAGCTGTCAAAACAAACTATGGTACTTAACATTGGAATGGGTGAAGATGGAGCTTCGGACATGACGAAATAAATCCACGAGTGTGAAAAAAGCCGAGAGCACCACAAAATATCCCACAATTGTAGCAGTCCAAAAAGAAGGATGTTGTTCAGATGGCGCTCGCGTCGGGCGTGGGTGGCGTGACTCTGGTAGGTTGGCTAGGGCCTCTGTATCGGCCCATCCCTTTGACGAAGGAATTAACTAAATGGAAGACAACCTGTGAATAGTGGATTTCACACGCCTTTGCTTTATACACGACACCCACAAGGTGCTCGCGCGAGGGTTGTAACCTCTGCATTCCATGCTTTTATCTTTCTCTGGTATAATTGGAAGATTTTATCAGAAAAGTGTATTAGAAGGACCCCTTTTCGCCGGGCGCCACAGGTCTCTCCCCAGAAATAGATTTTTCCTTCGTCAAAATCCCTTTATTATCATTACTAGCCAAGGTACAACCATGGTTGGGAAAACGGAATGCTATCAGACCAAGGACTTCAACAGGAAAAAAATAGCCCAGTGAGGAAAGGAAATAAATAAACTACAAGAGAAGTGATGAACAATCAAAATAAAATATTTTAAGAACAGTCACAACATTAAAATAGATCTTACATATATAAACTATAAAAACTATAAAAAATTAAAACATTCGCTGCAAGTTTGAACTTTTGAAGTTCCACCGATTGAACAACTCTTGGAAAAAAAATAAAAGTACCTGAGTCTGTTTGTCTTCACGTGCACCAAACGATTGGAGTCGTCTGGAAAGAACATGAGATAGTCAGGCGATAACTCTTGGTCACAATTACTTCTCCAGATGACTTGACCATCAATTAGAGGCGAACCAGTTTGTAGATCTCGAACCTATAAGACAAAAATTTCAAATATGAGCACAATGCATGTAATGGAGTAAAAATTATCACCAAATTGAGCATTATACATGGATGTAAAAGTAATCTTTATTCTGGACCCTTTAAAAGAGTTGTTCTAACACTATATTATGTTTGAGACATTTTATCAGCACCCACCTAAAGACACAATTTATTAGTCAATATAAAACATTCAAGGATAAGTAATATAAAAGCTTTAAAGCTTATCTTTGAAAGGAATGATTATACTGAGACATCTATGACATGAAGGCAAAGTAAGAAATTTTACTTATCAAAGATAAAACGTTAAAGAATTTAATTCATTACATAGACACAAACCATTTTTCTAAATAGTCCATGCTTCAGTTAAAAGTTGAGTGATTGGCTTTGTGGAAAATTATGATTACTAGATGGTAGGAGAAACCTACATAAGGTAATAATCACAGTTTTTTATTTCCTCCCATCATTATAAATCTTTATTCCTATAAGATGTTTGCACCCGCCTGTAAAAGATGCAGGGAGTAGCCTTTATGGTCTGCAGAGTTGTATAAAACCGACAAGCAATCTAGAAAAAAGTGGGGTGAACCTTGTTCCAAATCAATGCTTTATAAGTAAAGAAAATAATTTTGGTAGAAAAATTTACTATTTTGATACTTATCTTGTAGTCACCATGCTAATATTATCGAATGCACTGCCTTTCCTACCACAAAATGAAAAACAGAAAAAATCCCTCCATCCCTCCCTTCCAATAGATGGCGCCATGGGAGGAACATCAACCACAGGCATAGTTATGATAAGAATTTTGCACTGTATAATAAGAGTCGTTGTAGACCTGTACATACCATAAAATCTTTTGACATTACTAAAGGTGGAGAGGAGAGAGACAAATATGTAACTACAAGGTAAGTATTACAGAACTGAGATAATAACTTTAAGCATCAAAATTGTTTATTTCAACAAATCTCACCTTTTACTCATCATACTGACTCCCACATTCTTTTGGAGGTGGGTGTGTGATGGAGAAAGATAAAATATAAACTTATTCTAAAGTTAAACAACTCTCAAACCAACATGCTATATTTTACCTTATAAATAATATCATCATTCCGCATTTGCCTTGACATGGAATGCTGTCATTTTCTTTGCTTTACCTTCCCTATAGCTAAAAAATATTCTTTTTTTTCTATCTAACATACATGTTTGGAAGATTGAAAGACGTGCACGTGTTTAGGGGTATGGCTAACGGTATGTCTGATCATTTTTTCGTGGAAGGAAAATTAGTTGTAGCAAAAGAGTGGGGGAATAGAGTAGGTGGATGTAAAAGGGAGCTAGTGAGGGTTGAAGAACTAATAAAACCGGGGGTAAAAAGTAAATATCAGGAAAGGTTGAAAATGGCATATGACGAGGTGAGAGTAAGAGAAACTGGTAATTTAGAGGAGGAGTGGAAGTTAGTAAAAGAAAATTTTGTTGGGATTGCAAGTGATGTGTGTGGAAAGAAGGTTGTTGGAGGCAGCATGAGGAAGGGCAGTGAATGGTGGAATGAAGGAGTGAAGGTAAAAGTGGAAGAGAAAAAGAGGGCTTTTGAAGAATGGCTGCAGAGTAATAGTATAGAGAAGTATGAAAAATATAGAGAAAAATGTGGAAGTAAAGCGCAAGGTACGTGAGGCAAAGAGGGCAGCTGACCTGAGGTGGGGTCAGGGACTGGGTCAGTCATATGAAGAGAATAAGAAGAAGTTTTGGAAAGAAGTGAAGAGAGTAAGGAAGACTGGCGCAAGAATTGAAGAGACAGTGAAAGATGGAAATGGAAGGTTGTTAAAAGGAGAGGCGGCAAGGAAAAGGTGGGCGGAATATTTTGAAAGTTTGCTGAATGTTGAGGATAATAGGGAGGCAGATATAATTGCTGTTCCAGGTGTTGAGGTGCCAGTGATGGGAGATGAGAATGAGAGAGAGATTACAATAGAGGAAGTGAGGAGAGCACTAGATGAAACGAGAGTAGGAAAAGCATCTGGTATGGATGGTGTGAAAGCTGAGATGTTGAAGGAAGGGGGTGTGACTGTGCTTGAATGGTTGGTGAGATTGTTTAATATGTGTTTTGTGTTGTCAATGGTACCAGTAGATTGGGTTTGTGCATGTATTGTACCACTATATAAGGGTAAGGGAGATGTGCATGAGTGTTGTAATTCAAGAGGTATTAGTTTGTTGAGTGTAGTTGGAAAAGTGTATGGTAGAGTAATGATTAATAGGATTAAGGATAAAACAGAGAATGCAATCTTGGAAGTACAGGGTGGTTTTAGAAGAGGTAGGGGTTGTATGAATCAGATTTTTACAGTTAGGCAGATATGCGAGAAATATTTAGCAAAAGGTAAGGAGGTGTATGTTGCGTTTATGGATCTGGAGAAAGCATATGATAGAGTTGATAGGGAAGCAATGTAGAATGTGATGAGGTTCTATGGAGTTGGTGGAAGGTTGTTGCAAGCAGTGAAAAGTTTCTACAAAGGTAGTAAAGCATGTGTTAGAATAGGAAATGAAGTGAGCAATTGGTTTCCGGTGAGAGTGGGGCTGAGACAGGGATGTGTGATGTCGCCGTGGTTGTTTAACTTGTATGTTGATGGAGTGGTGAGAGAGGTGAATGCTCGAGTGCTTGGACGAGGATTAAAACTAGTAGGCGAGAATGATCATGAATGGGAGGTAAATCAGTTGTTGTTTGCGGATGATACTGTACTGGTAGCAGACACAGAAGAGAAGCTTGATCGACTAGTGACAGAATTTGAAAGGGTATGTGAGAGAAGGAAGTTGAGAGTTAATGTGGGTAAGAGTAAGGTTATGAGATGTACGAGAAGGGAAGGTGGTGCAAGGTTGAATGTCATGTTGAATGGAGAGTTACTTGATGAGGTGGATCAGTTTAAGTACTTGGGGTCTGTTGTTGCAGCAAATGGTGGAGTGGAAGCAGATGTACGTCAGAGAGTGAATGAAGGTTGCAAAGTGTTGGGGGCAGTTAAGGGAGTAGTAAAAAATAGAGAGTTGAGCATGAATGTAAAGAGAGTTCTATATGAGAAAGTGATTGTACCAACTGTGATGTATGGATCGGAGTTGTGGGGAATGAAAGTGATGGAGAGACAGAAATTGAATGTGTTTGAGATGAAGTGTCTAAGGAGTATGGCTGGTGTATCTCGAGTAGATAGGGTTAGGAACGAAGTGGTGAGGGTGAGAACGGGTGTAAGAAATGAGTTAGCGGCTAGAGTGGATATGAATGTGTTGAGGTGGTTTGGCCATGTTGAGAGAATGGAAAATGGCTGTCTGCTAAAGAAGGTGATGAATGCAAGAGTTGATGGGAGAAGTACAAGAGGAAGGCCAAGGTTTGGGTGGATGGATGGTGTGAAGAAAGCTCTGGGTGATAGGAGGATAGATGTGAGAGAGGCAAGAGAGCGTGCTAGAAATAGGAATGAATGGCGAGCGATTGTGACGCAGTTCCGGTAGGCCCTGCTGCTTCCTCCGGTGCCTTAGATGACCGCGGAAGTAGCAGCAGTAGGGGATTCAGCATTATGAAGCTTCATCTGTGGTGGATAATGTGGGAGGTTGGGCTGTGGCACCCTAGCAGTACCAGCTGAACTCGGCTGAGTCCCTGGTTAGGCTGGAGGAACGTAGAGAGTAGAGGTCCCCTTTTTTTGTTTTGTTTCATTGTTGATGTCGGCTACCCCCCAAAATTGGGGGAAGTGCCTTTGGTATATGTATGTGTGTATGTAACATACCTACCAAAAAATCATGCCTCCTTTCATAAACAATATGAGGGAATACTGTATACTAATCATACAAATTTACATCACATATAAATTACTAAAATAGTACAAGCATTATTATTGGCATAAAGTCCAAATATATTAAGAACTAAACAATATTTATTCAAATAATGCTTGGCTAAACTAAGTTGGTACTCCACTAACCCAAATTTGCATCATTAATCCCTACATATACAGACTGATCCCTAGCATTTGGTTCAAAGATGCAAGTCAAGGAGTAGAGTACTGTATGTACAGTCGGCATCACATTCATAGTACGTAGTTCGTTAGGAACATGTAAGGTTGCCAGTTAGTATATCTTATTCCAATTATTGTCATCCTCTTTATCTGATAATAAGTATTGGTGATTAACCTTAAAACCACAGAAGGCATTTCCCTAGTGAATGGTCAATGTCAGTTCAATAATTGTTTATTAAAAGAAAAAAAATAATTTCCCCTTAGAAACATCTGCGGCTCGCAATGTATGATATCGAGTGTTCCCCATTCAGTGGCAGCGGGAACTGCCAAGTGCATAACCATTGGCCTGATGTGATTGTAAATAACTTTTATAATGCTATATGATTTCTTTTTATAAAGCACAAAGAAATTTACCATCTAATTAAATGAAATATAAATAAGACTCTAGTTGGTGAGTATAAAAAATCTAACTCCAAGTTATATGCCCGTTTAACTAAATTTCAGAAAATATAATATTCGAGCTATGCTCGAGTACCTTCCTCACACACACACATACATACACATATAATATATATATATATATATATATATATATATATATATATATATATATATATATATATATATATATATATATATATATATATATATATATATATAACGGATTTTGAGCGAAGCGAAAAATCTATTTTTGGGTGAGATAGCCATGGCATCCTGATGGAAGGTTCCTTTTTGGTAGCTTCCTTGGGTAAATAACTACTAAGATATTCCCAGAGAATTTAACCACAGGTTATCACAGAATTCTAACTTCTGGAGCGAGTATCCTAAAGGTTTCCCTTTAAGACATCGTATATCAACAGGGGACGCATGTATTAACGCGCCACATAGCTATCTACACCCCGAACAGAGTTAATGCTTCGGTGTGTAAGGGCTGAGAATAGCTGGGAGCCGTTCCATAGCTAATCTCATTCGTGGCTACTTCTGGTACTCGAGACGTAAACAAACGGGCGCCATTGCTTAAATGACGTCACGTCCGTCTTCATCCTGAAGCCAGTTGCTTGCCGATCACCATGATACAGCAGAGCAGGGTGGGACCTAAAAACTGGACGAAGTAGCAGGGAGGGTCCATCAGGACGCCATGGCTATCTCACCCAAAAATAGATTTTTCGCTTCGCTCAAAATCCGTTTTTTGGGCTCAAGCCATGGCGTCCTGATGGAAGAATACCAGAGAATCAATGTATCGTGGTAGATTTTCCCCTATTAGTAAGTGCCAAGGCATTGACAAAATAGCATAGTAATCTTGGTAAAAGAACCGTAGGGAAGAATCATCCTGCCCCCCTTGGCAGTGAAGTTCCCACGGGCCATGCCGACGTCAAAGTGGTATTGAAGGGCTATTCACCCTGATAGAAGAACTTGAAGAACTTGGAGACGAAGCTGAATGTTTGGCATTCGTATAGGAACATTCTGAAAAGCAGACCAGTGGTGGTTGGGCACTGTGTGCTGAGAAGGGTGATTCATCTCCAGGGTATGAAGAGTAAGTATTCGTATTGGAACATTACATAATCAGAGTGAATATAAATTAAGAGTTAGTATCTTAATTTCTCCATAACCATAAGGAAAAAAGGGGATAATAAAACTATGACAGGCATGTATTTCATAGTAAGTAGGAGCTGATTGAGACGCACAGGTAATAAAATAGAAATTTTATTTCACAAATGCAGAAATTAAATGAATTGCAGCAATAAGTAAAGTTCATTTACAGTAATTATAATGTACATAGTAATAAAGACTTGCTCTTGAATCTGAAAAGGAATTTCAAGTTTATTAGTAGGCACTCGTTCTCGAGGAACGTAAGTCTTTGATTAAAAACACATCATGCTCAGGGCATGCGGCACTTGTGTGACAACTATGACATTTCACCTGGGATAAGAACAGTTATAAAAGCACTAAGTGTTTTCGACATCACTATGTATCGCTCGAGGGTCAACATAGGCACCCGAAGAGTTAGAGTCCCAAGTAACTCACTGTTCTATGCAGAGTTAGGTGCAGGTTTCATAACACTACCTGCGGCTACCACAAAATGATTGACTTCGTGCACTTGTTTCGCATAATGTTTAAAGAAAACGCGCGAGGACTTCCAGCCTGTGAAGTTTTTAAGGCTTTCAAAGTCCATACTCTGAAAGAAATTCAGAGATGATGCAACTTTCCTAGGATCATGACCGGCGGGTGTACTGTCAGGATCCGCTCTGCGAATGAAGTAGGTGATTTTCGCTCTTAATTGTTTCAGTGACAGGTCGCTGCCCGATGTTTCTCCTTTGAAGAGTTGGCCTCCACCAAAGTTCGAAGTTCTGCGAAGATAGACCTTGAGGCTCTCTACTGGGCATAAAGAGACATCTTCCTTCAGGGGGCATATTCTCCAGGGGCCCCATCTTTTGGTGGGTAATTCATTTTTGGCGAGAAACGTCGGATCAGGGGAGAGGGTAACGTCTCCTGTATCGGTAAACAGGATGTGCCCTTCCTCTCTTGATAATGCCACTATTTCGCTGACTCGGGCTCCCGAAGCAAGAGCAAAGAGAAATATAACTTTCTGAGTCAGATCCTTGAGAGGGCATGAATCATTATCCAAGTTGGAGGCGAAATGGAGCACCTTGTCTAATGACCAGGAGATCGGTTTCGGTGGGGGTGCTGGACGTAGGCGAGCACATGCTTTCGGTAGTTTATTGAAGATGTCGCTGGACAGATCAATTTGGAAGGCATACAGAATTGGTCTGGTCAAGGCCGATTTGCAGGTTGAAATCGTATTGGCTGCTAATCCCTGTCCATGAAGGTGAATAAAGAAGGACATGCAGAAATCAATTGTGATTTCCTTAGGATTTTTTGTCTTGACGAAGGAGACCCATTTCCTCCAGGATGATTCGTATTGCCGTCTTGTGGATTCGGTCTTGTATTCCTCTAGGAAGTCCAGACTTTTCTTCGAGATCCCAAACCTCTTCTTTGCGGCTAGGGAGAGAAAATCATGAGATGAAGGTCCTTGATTTTCGATGATGAAGCGAAGACAGTCGACTTCTGTACTTGTTGGGAGAGAACTGGGCCCGGGAGAGGGATCAGCTTGGGCTGCAGCTCCAGGACCAGGGGGTACCAGTTGCTCCGGGGCCACTTGGGAGCCACTAGGGCCGCTGTCCCTTTGAAGGTTCTCAGTTTGGAGAGGACTTTCAGCAGAAGGTTGGTGGGAGGGAACAGGTAGATCTTGGACCATCTGTTCCAGTCCAGTGACATGGCATCCACTGCTTCTGCCTTGGGGTCCTCGTACGGGGCCACATACCGAGGAAGTTGATTGTTGTCGCTCGTTGCGAAGAGATCTATCTGAAGTTCTGGGACTTGGTGAGAGATGAAGGAGAATGATCTTGCGTCTAGAGACCATTCCGACTCTATCGGTTTTGTTCGAGATAGAGCATCCGCTGTCACGTTGCGGAATCCTTGTAGGTGAACTGCAGACAGGTGCCACTTCTTCTCTGCCAGACGGAAGATTGGGAGAAGCACCTGATTTATCTGGGGCGATCTTGAGCCTTGGCGATTGAGACAACGAACTACCACCGAGTTGTCTAGGGTTAGACGAATGTGGATCGAGGGAGGCGGGGATAATTTCTTCAGAGTTAGAAGGACCGCCATGGCCTCCAAGATGTTTATGTGGAACGTCTTGAACAGGGGAGACCAGGTGCCTTGAGCCTGTTTTTGGTGGGAGTGACCTCCCCAACCCTCCAGCGAAGCGTCCGTGTGGATGTTGAGTGATGGAGGAGGGTGTTGAAGAGGAATGGACCTTTTCAGGGCCTTTGCTTCCGACCACGGCTTGAGGAGAAGTCGAAGTCTGTTTGGGAGCCGTCTCTTGAGGTCTCTTCGAGCGATGGATGCAGAACGTCTCCAGACTCCCGCGGCATCCTTTAGCTGTGCACGAAGCACTGGGTTTGTTACTGAGGCGAACTGTAGAGAGCCTAGAACTCGTTCCTGCTGGCGTCTTGAAATTCGTTTGGATTTCAGTAGTCGCTTGACAGACCCTGCTATTTCCTTCCTTTTCTTCTGGGGGATGGAAAGGCGGTGTGACTGAAGGTTCCATTGGATTCCTAACCACTGGAACTTCTGAGCTGGAGAGAGGCGAGATTTCTTCTCGTTGATCTTGAATCCCAGGTGTTCTAGGTACTGGGTGACTTTGTTGCAAGATTTTACACAATCTTCGGGCGATGGAGCCCAGACTAGCCAGTCGTCGAGGTAGGCCATCACCTGGACGTTTCGGAGGCGGAGCTGTTGTACTATGGCGTCCGCCAGCTTTGTGAAGATCCGAGGGGCCACATTGAGGCCGAAGGGCATGGCCCGGAAGGCGTAGCTTTTCCTTTGGAGTCGAAATCCTAGGTAGGAGGAAGCGTGATGGTTCATTGGAACGTGCCAGTAGGCATCCGCCAGGTCTATGGAGACCGTGTAGGAACCTCGAGGCAGAAGGGTCCTTATTTGTTGAAGTCAGCATCTTGAACTTGTCGTTCGCTATGAACTTGTTGAGGGGGGATAAGTCCAGAATGACTCTGAGTTTGTCGGAGTCTTTCTTGGGGACACAAAACAGTCTTCCTTGGAACCTGGTGGACTTTACCTTCCTTATCACCTTCTTGTTCAAGAGATCTAGGACATATTCTTCCAGAAGGGGGGTTGATTGTTGGAAGAACTGCTGGAATGTTGGGGGTGGTTGAGTCCAACTCCAGCCTAGACCCTTCTTGACGATGCTGTGTGCCCAGGGATCGAAGGTCCAACGATCCTGGAATTGGCGGAGTCTTCCTCCCACCGGAAGCACTTCATTGCTTCTGGTGTCCCGAGGGCTTGCTGCCTCGGCCGCTAGCTCCCTTTCCTCCTCTGCCTCTGGAGGGACGGCGAGATGCGTCTCTGCTTGCACCTCTGTTTGAGCCTCTACCTTTGGGATGAAAGGTAGTCTTCTGTTGCTCGAAAGCAGGGGTGAAGACCGGTTGGGTGACCAATTGAAAGGTCTGTTGTGGCTGAGCTGCCACTTGGGAGGTAGCGGGTCCCGGAAACTGACGTCTTGGTTGACGTTGCTGGGGTTTCTGTTTTGAGGATTTCCTCTTAGGTTGAGGTCCATCGTCCTGAGAGGGTTTCCTCTTCCTTGACATGCCCCACTTGTGGAGAAGGTTCCTATTCTCCGTGGCGGCTTTGTCGGTGATTTCCTTCACAAGGTCAGAAGGAAAGAGGTGTTTGCCCCAGATGTTGGAGGAAATCAGCCTCCGGGGTTCGTGTTTCACAGTGGCACCTGCGAACACGAATTCACGACAGGCTCTCCGAGCCTTCATGAAGTGGTACAAGTCCTTCATCAGGGTTGCCATGTGGGATTTGGCAAGTACCATGTAGTGGTCTGGTACTCTGGTGTCACAGGCCATAATTTCAAGTTGGACTTGGTGGGACATGGATGCTGCGAGCCTCTCCTTCGTATCCTGTTCCCGACGAAGGAGGTGATCGTTGAGCTTCGGGAGGTCTTCGTTAAACTGACGTCCGGCGACGTCAGGATCTAGCTTTCCCACGACGAACGTATGCTGGATGTCCTTCCAGTGTCGAGCGTCAGGGGGAGTAACTATGGAGAAGGGTCTGCACTCCTCCAGTGCAGGGCAGGCTTTCCCCTCTTCCACAGCTTTAAGGCACGCAGCGAAGGCCTTTTCCATGAATGGAAGTACCGCATTTTAAGGTGCGACATAAGTAGGGTGCTTCTTGCTCAGGGCCGGAAGCTTAGAGCAGGTAAAACCCCTACTCATGAACGTGTTGGCTAGCATAGCCTGGGCCTTCGCGAGATCGAACACTATCTCTTCCTTCGGTTCGGTCTCTTCTTTAGAGGCAGGTTCAGAGCGAAGTCGGACGTAACAGTCCGGGTAGGCCTCGAAGTTTGGGAAGAACTCCACGTCTTCCAAAGGGACCGTGCCAATCTTGTCGCTGACGAAGATCCTGCCGGTCGCGATAACCATATGCTCAGCATACCTCCATGGGTTGGCATGTGAGCAAGCGGGGAGATCCTTAACCGAAATCCTCTTCGGTTCTCTGGATCCCATCATGGACCTGATGAACTCCTGATTCTCCTTTAACCTGTCGTCCATGACGGCTCTAATCAACCGGATCATTTCTTGAGTGGATGAAGAGGGATCCGGGGTCGTGGAGGTAGACGGGATAGACACTTTCGTCGGTGTAGGAGTAGGGGCGGAGATGGAAGGAGGAGCGACCTCTTGCTCCGACTCGGCGTATTCCACCTGGTCTTCGTCATCTTCAGCTCCTTGAGCCATAAGGGTCTTCTCCGTGTCTTCCGAGACATCCGACATATGTTCGTCATCTTCGGAATCCAGGCGGCACTCGTGCATGGACTGGGCCATGACAACATCAGGTTCCACTGTAATTTGGACAGTGGGAATCAAATCCTTGGGTACCACTGAATCAGGGGAGGCCTTAGGGAACAGGAGTGACCTCATTTCTTCAGTGGCCAGGTACGGTCCGGTGGCATTCTTCTGGAAGCCACGCACCCACTTGCGTAGCTTCTCCCGAGAAGTGTCCCTGACCTCCGCTGAGGGAGGGTTATGGAAGGCATCAACTAGGTGAGCCTGGCAGACCGTACAATTCAGTGGGTCCCAGAATTTCAGATCCCCTTTCTTGTTAGCACAAGGGGCATGAGTCCTGCAAGCCGTATGCCCGTAGAAGTGCGGACGTTTCACAGCGCAGAAGTCAAAGTCCCACTTCATCTGCTCCTCCTGTGGAAGAAAGAGAAAATGAGTATGGGGGGAGTCATAAGAGTGGTTCTTAAGCTAAGTTAAGATTAATCATTAATTTTAACTTAATGAAGGGTGTGATGCATAGAGATTGAAGTAGTAAAGAAAACATACTCCATGCATCCCGCCCGGCTGGCTACCGCAAGCTTTATCCTTGGATAATCCGAGATGGCCGAAGGCACAGGATAGTATTCCTTAAAATTCCACAGGGCAATGGAATTCCATGGAAAAAACCAAGGATAAGTTTGGGACCGAGATCACTCAGTCCCAAATTAGGGAGCTAACAGGTCCCTTAGGGTAACTGCTTCCGGCAACCAGCCGCGCTAAGATGCACGCAGCATTCTGGAATTTTGAAGAATGCAAAGAGACAGCATGATTACTAATAGAACAGTACCAAGGCACTGATCTTAAGAGTGTAAACAGGCCATCTGTTTGCAGTGTAGGGCTATCAGTATTCATATGATAGCTAGTAGAAGGGGGTGCAAGTAGTCTTGACGCCTCCGGAGGGTTCCGGCAGACCTCCGGCACGCTGGAGGCCGCTCCAGCAGAGTTTCTGGCATTAGAACAGACAATATGTAAGTCAAGAGTAATACCAGGGTGGCGGCCGCCGGCACAACGGCGGCACGCCGACAGAGGAGCGGCGGCTCCGGCAGTCGGAGGATGCCGGATTGGTGACTGGGACAAGGATGGTTATAGCTGAACCAGGTTGCCGGCAGTGGATGCCGGCACTCCGGTGGCCGACCGGCAGGCGGACGGCGAAGCTAGGAGGAAGGAGGAGAGCCATCGGCGGGAGCCGGCGGCGGTCGACAGTCCCCCGGCACGCGGGGGGCTGGCGGCATGAGGGTAGGGGAGAGTCACCAAGGTAGGAGGCGGGTATCGCCGACAGTGATGGCGGCAAGGGACCGGCACCCGGATAGTGAGAGAGACAGGGGGAGGGATGTAAGAAGTCCAGTCATGGACTCCCAGACATCCCCCCCTGAGAGGGTGTACCCATGATAGAGGCAGGCTCTATCACCCAGGAGCAGGGGTCTCAGAGGACCGGGAGCTAGGGTAGCCCAAGGGAGGGCTAGGGGACACCCAAAGAGGGGGGAGACCTCCACATGCAGAACACATCCAGTGGCTAACCCCATAGGACACTATGAAGGGTATATGTACCAGAGCGGACTGCACATGGAAGCTCAGGGTAGCCCTATCACTCCACCCTAAGGAGGAGTTGTAGGACAGGGAACAGATGGGTATAGACTAACCTAAGTGTAGGCTAGGCTATACAAGAGATAGGTGGGGAGGGGAGAAGAGAAGAGTCTTCCAAGGAAGGGGTTCTGTACCAGAGCGGCCACTAGGGAAAGGGAGGACACTCCCTAACCTAAGATAAGGCAGCCAAGCTGAAACGGTGCATGGGTACAGTTTCAGCAGGGGACAGAGTAACCTTCCAAAACCTAACCTAGAGCAGGGCTAAGAGCCCTGAACTAGGAAAGATAGAAGACATATTGCTATCGCAGGACAGTCATAGACTATTCCTAGCCATAGAGGAAGGGCTAGCCTTTCCTCACTCTCGGACGCAACCCTAAGGGGGGTTCATTCCCTTAGGGAGGACTGAGAGGCGATAAATACTCCATTAGACACTTGATCCCTCTACTTAGAAAGGGAATCAAGGCTAAACAGAGGGAATGCCAAGGCAGGGGATGAAGGAAGCATATAGGGGTCCTACGAGTAGGTTAGGTTAGGAAGGGACACTAACTAACCTATCCCCTATATGGTCCCTGAAGGCGAAAAAACACTTGCATCACGGTCGAAAGTATTGTAAAATAATGCCACTATCTTCATAACTTAGTCTAGGATCACTAAAAAATCATGCATGAACACTTATATATAGGCGCTCTGGCCTGGGGGCTATA